>NW_026967834.1:0-171170 GCF_028390025.1 Pseudophryne corroboree | reverse complement strand
TTTCTCCCAAACGAAGGACACTAGAAATAAAATTTTAAAGCCTCCTGTTAGGCCATCATCTACACGGCAGAGCCCTGAATTTTCCAATGCGCAGCTCTTTGCAAAAGAGAGATATTGGCAAGGAAAAGCTGTCTTGTACCTTTGCATTTTTCTCCCAAACGAAGGACACTAGAAAGAAAATTTTAAAGCCTCCTGTTAGGCCATCATCTACACGGCATAGCCCTGAATTTTCCAATGCGCAGCTTTGTGCAAAAGAGAGATATTGGCAAGGAAAAGCTGTCTTGTACCATTGGATTTTTCTCCCAAACGAAGGACACTAGAAAGAAAATTTTAAAGCCTCCTGTTAGGCCATCATCTACACGGCATAGCCCTGAATTTTCCAATGCGCAGCTCTTTGCAAAAGAGAGATATAGGCAAGGAAAAGCTGTCTTGTACCTTTGCATTTTTCTCCCAGACGAAGGACACTAGAAAGAAAATTTTAAAGCCTCCTGTTAGGCCATAATCTACACGGCATAGCCCTGAATTTTCCAATGCGCAGCTCTTTGCAAAAGAGAGATATTGGCAAGGAAAAGCTGTCTTGTACCTTTGCATTTTTCTCCCAAACGAAGGGACACTAGAAAGAACATTTTAAAGCCTCCTGTTAGGCCATCATCTACACGGCATAGCCCTGAATTTTCCAATGCGCAGCTTTGTGCAAAAGAGAGATATTGGCAAGGAAAAGCTGTCTTGTACCATTGGATTTTTCTCCCAAACGAAGGACACTAGAAAGAAAATTTTAAAGCCTCCTGTTAGGCCATCATCTACACGGCATAGCCCTGAATTTTCCAATGCGCAGCTCTTTGCAAAAGAGAGATATTGGCAAGGAAAAGCTGTCTTGTACCTTTGCATTTTTCTCCCAAACGAAGGACACTAGAAAGAAAATTTTAAAGCCTCCTGTTAGGCCATCATCTACACGGCATAGCCCTGAATTTTCCAATGCGCAGCTCTTTGCAAAAGAGAGATATTGGCAAGGAAAAGCTGTCTTGTACCATTGGATTTTTCTCCCAAACGAAGGACACTAGAAAGAAAATTTTAAAGCCTCCTGTTAGGCCATCATCTACACGGCATAGCCCTGAATTTTCCAATGCGCAGCTCTTTGCAAAAGAGAGATATTGGCAAGGAAAAGCTGTCTTGTACCTTTGCATTTTTCTCCCAAACGAAGGACACTAGAAAGAAAATTTTAAAGCCTCCTGTTAGGCCATCATCTACACGGCATAGCCCTGAATTTTCCAATGCGCAGCTCTTTGCAAAAGAGAGATATTGGCAAGGAAAAGCTGTCTTGTACCTTTGCATTTTTCTCCCAAACGAAGGACACTAGAAAGAAAATTTTAAAGCCTCCTGTTAGGCCATCATCTACACGGCATAGCCCTGAATTTTCCAATGCGCAGCTTTGTGCAAAAGAGAGATATTGGCAAGGAAAAACTGTCTTGTACCATTGGATTTTTCTCCCAAACGAAGGACAATAGAATGAAAATTTTAAAGCCTCCTGTTAGTGCTTCATCTACACGGTATAGCCCAGAATTTTCCAATGCGTAGCTCTTTGCAAAAGAGAGATATTGGCAAGGAAAAGCTGTCTTGTACCTTTGCATTTTTCTCCCAAACGAAGGACACTAGAAATAAAATTTTAAAGCCTCCTGTTAGGCCATCATCTACACGGCAGAGCCCTGAATTTTCCAATGCGCAGCTCTTTGCAAAAGAGAGATATTGGCAAGGAAAAGCTGTCTTGTACCTTTGCATTTTTCTCCCAAACGAAGGACACTAGAAAGAAAATTGTAAAGCCTCCTGTTAGGCCATCATCTACACGGCAGAGCCCTGAATTTTCCAATGCGCAGCTCTTTGCAAAAGAGAGATATTGGCAAGGAAAAAGCTGTCTTGTAACCTTTGCATTTTTCTCCCAAACGAAGGACACTAGAAAGAAAATTTTAAAGTCTCCTGTTAGGCCATCATCTACACGGCATAGCCCTGAATTTTCCAATGCGCAGCTCTTTGCAAAAGAGAGATATAGGCAAGGAAAAGCTGTCTTGTACCTTTGCATTTTTCTCCCAAACGAAGGATACTAGAAAGAAAATTTTAAAGCCTCCTGTTAGGCCATAATCTACACGGCATAGCCCTGAATTTTCCAATGCGCAGCTCTTTGCAAAAGAGAGATATTGGCAAGGAA
The DNA here is from genome assembly GCF_028390025.1 of Pseudophryne corroboree. Taxonomy (NCBI): domain Eukaryota; kingdom Metazoa; phylum Chordata; class Amphibia; order Anura; family Myobatrachidae; genus Pseudophryne; species Pseudophryne corroboree. The sequence continues at coordinate 168,970 of NW_026967834.1, read as the reverse complement.
AAGCTGTCTTGTACCTTTGCATTTTTCTCCCAAACGAAGGACACTAGAAAGAAAATTTTAAAGCCTCCTGTTAGGCCATCATCTACACGGCATAGCCCTGAATTTTCCAATGCGCAGCTTTGTGCAAAAGAGAGATATTGGCAAGGAAAAGCTGTCTTGTACCATTGGATTTTTCTCCCAAACGAAGGACACTAGAAAGAAAATTTTAAAGCCTCCTGTTAGGCCATCATCTACACGGCATAGCCCTGAATTTTCCAATGCGCAGCTCTTTGCAAAAGAGAGATATTGGCAAGGAAAAGCTGTCTTGTACCTTTGCATTTTTCTCCCAAACGAAGGACACTAGAAAGAAAATTTTAAAGCCTCCTGTTAGGCCATCATCTACACGGCATAGCCCTGAATTTTCCAATGCGCAGCTCTTTGCAAAAGAGAGATATTGGCAAGGAAAAGCTGTCTTGTACCATTGGATTTTTCTCCCAAACGAAGGACACTAGAAAGAAAATTTTAAAGCCTCCTGTTAGGCCATCATCTACACGGCATAGCCCTGAATTTTCCAATGCGCAGCTCTTTGCAAAAGAGAGATATTGGCAAGGAAAAGCTGTCTTGTACCTTTGCATTTTTCTCCCAAACGAAGGACACTAGAAAGAAAATTTTAAAGCCTCCTGTTAGGCCATCATCTACACGGCATAGCCCTGAATTTTCCAATGCGCAGCTCTTTGCAAAAGAGAGATATTGGCAAGGAAAAGCTGTTTTGTACCTTTGCATTTTTCTCCCAAACGAAGGACACTAGAAAGAAAATTTTAAAGCCTCCTGTTAGGCCATCATCTACACGGCATAGCCCTGAATTTTCCAATGCGCAGCTCTTTACAAAAGAGAGATATTGGCAAGGAAAAGCTGTCTTGTACCTTTGCATTTTTCTCCCAAACGAAGGACACTAGAAAGAAAATTTTAAAGCCTCCTGTTAGGCCATCATCTACACGGCATAGCCCTGAATTTTCCAATGCGCAGCTCTTTGCAAAAGAGAGATATTGGCAAGGAAAAGCTGTCTTGTACCTTTGCATTTTTCTCCCAAACGAAGGACACTAGAAAGAAAATTTTAAAGCCTCCTGTTAGGCCATCATCTACACGGCATAGCCCTGAATTTTCCAATGCGCAGCTCTTTGCAAAAGAGAGATATTGGCAAGGAAAAGCTGTCTTGTACCTTTGCATTTTTCTCCCAAACGAAGGACACTAGAAAGAAAATTTTAAAGCCTCCTGTTAGGCCATCATCTACACGGCATAGCCCTGAATTTTCCAATGCGCAGCTCTTTGCAAAAGAGAGATATTGGCAAGGAAAAGCTGTCTTGTACCTGTAAAATTTTCTTTCTAGTGTCCTTCGTTTGGGAGAAAAATGCAAAGCCTCCTGTTAGGCCATCATCTACACGGCATAGCCCTGAATTTTCCAATGCACAGCTCTTTGCAAAAGAGAGATATTGGCAAGGAAAAGCTGTCTTGTACCTTTGCATTTTTCTCCCAAACGAAGGACACTAGAAAGAAAATTTTAAAGCCTCCTGTTAGGCCATCATCTACACGGCATAGCCCTGAATTTTCCAATGCGCAGCTTTGTGCAAAAGAGAGATATTGGCAAGGAAAAGCTGTCTTGTACCTTTGGATTTTTCTCCCAAACGAAGGACACTAGAATGAAAATTTTAAAGCCTCCGGTTAGTGCTTCATCTACACGGTATAGCCCAGAATTTTCCAATGCGTAGCTCTTTGCAAAAGAGAGATATTGGCAAGGAAAAGCTGTCTTGTACCTTTGCATTTTTCTCCCAAACGAAGGACACTAGAAATAAAATTTTAAAGCCTCCTGTTAGGCCATCATCTACACGGCAGAGCCCTGAATTTTCCAATGCGCAGCTCTTTGCAAAAGAGAGATATTGGCAAGGAAAAGCTGTCTTGTACCTTTGCATTTTTCTCCCAAACGAAGGACACTAGAAAGAAAATTTTAAAGCCTCCTGTTAGGCCATCATCTACACGGCATAGCCCTGAATTTTCCAATGCGCAGCTTTGTGCAAAAGAGAGATATTGGCAAGGAAAAACTGTCTTGTACCATTGGATTTTTCTCCCAAACGAAGGACACTAGAATGAAAATTTTAAAGCCTCCTATTAGTGCTTCATCTACACGGTATAGCCCAGAATTTTCCAATGCGTAGCTCTTTGCAAAAGAGAGATATTGGCAAGGAAAAGCTGTCTTGTACCTTTGCATTTTTCTCCCAAACGAAGGACACTAGAAATAAAATTTTAAAGCCTCCTGTTAGGCCATCATGTACAAGGCAGAGCCCTGAATTTTCCAATGCGCAGCTCTTTGCAAAAGAGAGATATTGGCAAGGAAAAGCTGTCTTGTACCTTTGCATTTTTCTCCCAAACGAAGGACACTAGAAAGAAAATTTTAAAGCCTCCTGTTAGGCCATAATCTACACGGCATAGCCCTGAATTTTCCAATGCGCAGCTCTTTGCAAAAGAGAGATATTGGCAAGGAAAAGCTGTCTTGTACCTTTGCATTTTTCTCCCAAACGAAGGACACTAGAAAGAAAATTTTAAAGCCTCCTGTTAGGCCATCATCTACACGGCATAGCCCTGAATTTTCCAATGCGCAGCTCTTTGCAAAAGAGAGATATTGGCAAGGAAAAGCTGTCTTGTACCTTTGCATTTTTCTCCCAAACGAAGGACACTAGAAAGAAAATTTTAAAGCCTCCTGTTAGGCCATCATCTACACGGCATAGCCCTGAATTTTCCAATGCGCAGCTTTGTGCAAAAGAGAGATATTGGCAAGGAAAAGCTGTCTTGTACCATTGGATTTTTCTCCCAAACGAAGGACACTAGAAAGAAAATTTTAAAGCCTCCTGTTAGGCCATCATCTACACGGCATAGCCCTGAATTTTCCAATGCGCAGCTCTTTGCAAAAGAGAGATATTGGCAAGGAAAAGCTGTCTTGTACCTTTGCATTTTTCTCCCAAACGAAGGACACTAGAAATAAAATTTTAAAGCCTCCTGTTAGGCCATCATCTACACGGCATAGCCCTGAATTTTCCAATGCGCAGCTCTTTGCAAAAGAGAGATATTGGCAAGGAAAAGCTGTCTTGTACCTTTGCATTTTTCTCCCAAACGAAGGACACTAGAAAGAAAATTTTAAAGCCTCCTGTTAGGCCATCATCTACACGGCATAGCCCTGAATTTTCCAATGCGCAGCTTTGTGCAAAAGAGAGATATTGGCAAGGAAAAACTGTCTTGTACCATTGGATTTTTCTCCCAAACGAAGGACACTAGAATGAAAATTTTAAAGCCTCCTGTTAGTGCTTCATCTACACGGTATAGCCCAGAATTTTCCAATGCGTAGCTCTTTGCAAAAGAGAGATATTGGCAAGGAAAAGCTGTCTTGTACCTTTGCATTTTTCTCCCAAACGAAGGACACTAGAAATAAAATTTTAAAGCCTCCTGTTAGGCCATCATCTACACGGCAGAGCCCTGAATTTTCCAATGCGCAGCTCTTTGCAAAAGAGAGATATTGTCAAGGAAAAGCTGTCTTGTACCTTTGCATTTTTCTCCCAAACGAAGGACACTAGAAAGAAAATTGTAAAGCCTCCTGTTAGGCCATCATCTACACGGCAGAGCCCTGAATTTTCCAATGCGCAGCTCTTTGCAAAAGAGAGATATTGGCAAGGAAAAGCTGTCTTGTACCTTTGCATTTTTCTCCCAAACGAAGGACACTAGAAAGAAAATTTTAAAGTCTCCTGTTAGGCCATCATCTACACGGCATAGCCCTGAATTTTCCAATGCGCAGCTCTTTGCAAAAGAGAGATATAGGCAAGGAAAAGCTGTCTTGTACCTTTGCATTTTTCTCCCAAACGAAGGATACTAGAAAGAAAATTTTAAAGCCTCCTGTTAGGCCATAATCTACACGGCATAGCCCTGAATTTTCCAATGCGCAGCTCTTTGCAAAAGAGAGATATTGGCAAGGAAAAGCTGTCTTGTACCTTTGCATTTTTCTCCCAAACGAAGGACACTAGAAAGAAAATTTTAAAGCCTCCTGTTAGGCCATCATCTACACGGCATAGCCCTGAATTTTCCAATGCGCAGCTTTGTGCAAAAGAGAGATATTGGCAAGGAAAAGCTGTCTTGTACCATTGGATTTTTCTCCCAAACGAAGGACACTAGAAAGAAAATTTTAAAGCCTCCTGTTAGGCCATCATCTACACGGCATAGCCCTGAATTTTCCAATGCGCAGCTCTTTGCAAAAGAGAGATATTGGCAAGGAAAAGCTGTCTTGTACCTTTGCATTTTTCTCCCAAACGAAGGACACTAGAAAGAAAATTTTAAAGCCTCCTGTTAGGCCATCATCTACACGGCATAGCCCTGAATTTTCCAATGCGCAGCTCTTTGCAAAAGAGAGATATTGGCAAGGAAAAGCTGTCTTGTACCATTGGATTTTTCTCCCAAACGAAGGACACTAGAAAGAAAATTTTAAAGCCTCCTGTTAGGCCATCATCTACACGGCATAGCCCTGAATTTTCCAATGCGCAGCTTTGTGCAAAAGAGAGATATTGGCAAGGAAAAGCTGTCTTGTACCATTGGATTTTTCTCCCAAACGAAGGACACTAGAATGAAAATTTTAAAGCCTACTGTTAGTGCTTCATCTACACGGTATAGCCCAGAATTTTCCAATGCGTAGCTCTTTGCAAAAGAGAGATATTGGCAAGGAAAAGCTGTCTTGTACCTTTGCATTTTTCTCCCAAACGAAGGACACTAGAAATAAAATTTTAAAGCCTCCTGTTAGGCCATCATCTACACGGCAGAGCCCTGAATTTTCCAATGCGCAGCTCTTTGCAAAAGAGAGATATTGGCAAGGAAAAGCTGTCTTGTACCTTTGCATTTTTCTCCCAAACGAAGGACACTAGAAAGAAAATTTTAAAGCCTCCTGTTAGGCCATCATCTACACGGCATAGCCCTGAATTTTCCAATGCGCAGCTTTGTGCAAAAGAGAGATATTGGCAAGGAAAAGCTGTCTTGTACCATTGGATTTTTCTTCCAAACGAAGGACACTAGAAAGAAAATTTTAAAGCCTCCTGTTAGGCCATCATCTACACGGCATAGCCCTGAATTTTCCAATGCGCAGCTCTTTGCAAAAGAGAGATATAGGCAAGGAAAAGCTGTCTTGTACCTTTGCATTTTTCTCCCAAACGAAGGACACTAGAAAGAAAATTTTAAAGCCTCCTGTTAGGCCATAATCTACACGGCATAGCCCTGAATTTTCCAATGCGCAGCTCTTTGCAAAAGAGAGATATTGGCAAGGAAAAGCTGTCTTGTACCTTTGCATTTTTCTCCCAAACGAAGGACACTAGAAAGAAAATTTTAAAGCCTCCTGTTAGGCCATCATCTACACGGCATAGCCCTGAATTTTCCAATGCGCAGCTTTGTGCAAAAGAGAGATATTGGCAAGGAAAAGCTGTCTTGTACCATTGGATTTTTCTCCCAAACGAAGGACACTAGAAAGAAAATTTTAAAGCCTCCTGTTAGGCCATCATCTACACGGCATAGCCCTGAATTTTCCAATGCGCAGCTCTTTGCAAAAGAGAGATATTGGCAAGGAAAAGCTGTCTTGTACCATTGGATTTTTCTCCCAAACGAAGGACACTAGAAAGAAAATTTTAAAGCCTCCTGTTAGGCCATCATCTACACGGCATAGCCCTGAATTTTCCAATGCGCAGCTTTGTGCAAAAGAGAGATATTGGCAAGGAAAAGCTGTCTTGTACCATTGGATTTTTCTCCCAAACGAAGGACACTAGAATGAAAATTTTAAAGCCTACTGTTAGTGCTTCATCTACACGGTATAGCCCAGAATTTTCCAATGCGTAGCTCTTTGCAAAAGAGAGATATTGGCAAGGAAAAGCTGTCTTGTACCTTTGCATTTTTCTCCCAAACGAAGGACACTAGAAATAAAATTTTAAAGCCTCCTGTTAGGCCATCATCTACACGGCAGAGCCCTGAATTTTCCAATGCGCAGCTCTTTGCAAAAGAGAGATATTGGCAAGGAAAAGCTGTCTTGTACCTTTGCATTTTTCTCCCAAACGAAGGACACTAGAAAGAAAATTTTAAAGCCTCCTGTTAGGCCATCATCTACACGGCATAGCCCTGAATTTTCCAATGCGCAGCTTTGTGCAAAAGAGAGATATTGGCAAGGAAAAGCTGTCTTGTACCATTGGATTTTTCTCCCAAACGAAGGACACTAGAAAGAAAATTTTAAAGCCTCCTGTTAGGCCATCATCTACACGGCATAGCCCTGAATTTTCCAATGCGCAGCTCTTTGCAAAAGAGAGATATAGGCAAGGAAAAGCTGTCTTGTACCTTTGCATTTTTCTCCCAGACGAAGGACACTAGAAAGAAAATTTTAAAGCCTCCTGTTAGGCCATAATCTACACGGCATAGCCCTGAATTTTCCAATGCGCAGCTCTTTGCAAAAGAGAGATATTGGCAAGGAAAAGCTGTCTTGTACCTTTGCATTTTTCTCCCAAACGAAGGACACTAGAAAGAACATTTTAAAGCCTCCTGTTAGGCCATCATCTACACGGCATAGCCCTGAATTTTCCAATGCGCAGCTTTGTGCAAAAGAGAGATATTGGCAAGGAAAAGCTGTCTTGTACCATTGGATTTTTCTCCCAAACGAAGGACACTAGAAAGAAAATTTTAAAGCCTCCTGTTAGGCCATCATCTACACGGCATAGCCCTGAATTTTCCAATGCGCAGCTCTTTGCAAAAGAGAGATATTGGCAAGGAAAAGCTGTCTTGTACCTTTGCATTTTTCTCCCAAACGAAGGACACTAGAAAGAAAATTTTAAAGCCTCCTGTTAGGCCATCATCTACACGGCATAGCCCTGAATTTTCCAATGCGCAGCTCTTTGCAAAAGAGAGATATTGGCAAGGAAAAGCTGTCTTGTACCATTGGATTTTTCTCCCAAACGAAGGACACTAGAAAGAAAATTTTAAAGCCTCCTGTTAGGCCATCATCTACACGGCATAGCCCTGAATTTTCCAATGCGCAGCTCTTTGCAAAAGAGAGATATTGGCAAGGAAAAGCTGTCTTGTACCTTTGCATTTTTCTCCCAAACGAAGGACACTAGAAAGAAAATTTTAAAGCCTCCTGTTAGGCCATCATCTACACGGCATAGCCCTGAATTTTCCAATGCGCAGCTCTTTGCAAAAGAGAGATATTGGCAAGGAAAAGCTGTCTTGTACCTTTGCATTTTTCTCCCAAACGAAGGACACTAGAAAGAAAATTTTAAAGCCTCCTGTTAGGCCATCATCTACACGGCATAGCCCTGAATTTTCCAATGCGCAGCTTTGTGCAAAAGAGAGATATTGGCAAGGAAAAACTGTCTTGTACCATTGGATTTTTCTCCCAAACGAAGGACAATAGAATGAAAATTTTAAAGCCTCCTGTTAGTGCTTCATCTACACGGTATAGCCCAGAATTTTCCAATGCGTAGCTCTTTGCAAAAGAGAGATATTGGCAAGGAAAAGCTGTCTTGTACCTTTGCATTTTTCTCCCAAACGAAGGACACTAGAAATAAAATTTTAAAGCCTCCTGTTAGGCCATCATCTACACGGCAGAGCCCTGAATTTTCCAATGCGCAGCTCTTTGCAAAAGAGAGATATTGGCAAGGAAAAGCTGTCTTGTACCTTTGCATTTTTCTCCCAAACGAAGGACACTAGAAAGAAAATTGTAAAGCCTCCTGTTAGGCCATCATCTACACGGCAGAGCCCTGAATTTTCCAATGCGCAGCTCTTTGCAAAAGAGAGATATTGGCAAGGAAAAGCTGTCTTGTAACCTTTGCATTTTTCTCCCAAACGAAGGACACTAGAAAGAAAATTTTAAAGTCTCCTGTTAGGCCATCATCTACACGGCATAGCCCTGAATTTTCCAATGCGCAGCTCTTTGCAAAAGAGAGATATAGGCAAGGAAAAGCTGTCTTGTACCTTTGCATTTTTCTCCCAAACGAAGGATACTAGAAAGAAAATTTTAAAGCCTCCTGTTAGGCCATAATCTACACGGCATAGCCCTGAATTTTCCAATGCGCAGCTCTTTGCAAAAGAGAGATATTGGCAAGGAAAAGCTGTCTTGTACCTTTGCATTTTTCTCCCAAACGAAGGACACTAGAAAGAAAATTTTAAAGCCTCCTGTTAGGCCATCATCTACACGGCATAGCCCTGAATTTTCCAATGCGCAGCTTTGTGCAAAAGAGAGATATTGGCAAGGAAAAGCTGTCTTGTACCATTGGATTTTTCTCCCAAACGAAGGACACTAGAAAGAAAATTTTAAAGCCTCCTGTTAGGCCATCATCTACACGGCATAGCCCTGAATTTTCCAATGCGCAGCTCTTTGCAAAAGAGAGATATTGGCAAGGAAAAGCTGTCTTGTACCTTTGCATTTTTCTCCCAAACGAAGGACACTAGAAAGAAAATTTTAAAGCCTCCTGTTAGGCCATCATCTACACGGCATAGCCCTGAATTTTCCAATGCGCAGCTCTTTGCAAAAGAGAGATATTGGCAAGGAAAAGCTGTCTTGTACCATTGGATTTTTCTCCCAAACGAAGGACACTAGAAAGAAAATTTTAAAGCCTCCTGTTAGGCCATCATCTACACGGCATAGCCCTGAATTTTCCAATGCGCAGCTCTTTGCAAAAGAGAGATATTGGCAAGGAAAAGCTGTCTTGTACCTTTGCATTTTTCTCCCAAACGAAGGACACTAGAAAGAAAATTTTAAAGCCTCCTGTTAGGCCATCATCTACACGGCATAGCCCTGAATTTTCCAATGCGCAGCTCTTTGCAAAAGAGAGATATTGGCAAGGAAAAGCTGTTTTGTACCTTTGCATTTTTCTCCCAAACGAAGGACACTAGAAAGAAAATTTTAAAGCCTCCTGTTAGGCCATCATCTACACGGCATAGCCCTGAATTTTCCAATGCGCAGCTCTTTACAAAAGAGAGATATTGGCAAGGAAAAGCTGTCTTGTACCTTTGCATTTTTCTCCCAAACGAAGGACACTAGAAAGAAAATTTTAAAGCCTCCTGTTAGGCCATCATCTACACGGCATAGCCCTGAATTTTCCAATGCGCAGCTCTTTGCAAAAGAGAGATATTGGCAAGGAAAAGCTGTCTTGTACCTTTGCATTTTTCTCCCAAACGAAGGACACTAGAAAGAAAATTTTAAAGCCTCCTGTTAGGCCATCATCTACACGGCATAGCCCTGAATTTTCCAATGCGCAGCTCTTTGCAAAAGAGAGATATTGGCAAGGAAAAGCTGTCTTGTACCTTTGCATTTTTCTCCCAAACGAAGGACACTAGAAAGAAAATTTTAAAGCCTCCTGTTAGGCCATCATCTACACGGCATAGCCCTGAATTTTCCAATGCGCAGCTCTTTGCAAAAGAGAGATATTGGCAAGGAAAAGCTGTCTTGTACCTGTAAAATTTTCTTTCTAGTGTCCTTCGTTTGGGAGAAAAATGCAAAGCCTCCTGTTAGGCCATCATCTACACGGCATAGCCCTGAATTTTCCAATGCACAGCTCTTTGCAAAAGAGAGATATTGGCAAGGAAAAGCTGTCTTGTACCTTTGCATTTTTCTCCCAAACGAAGGACACTAGAAAGAAAATTTTAAAGCCTCCTGTTAGGCCATCATCTACACGGCATAGCCCTGAATTTTCCAATGCGCAGCTTTGTGCAAAAGAGAGATATTGGCAAGGAAAAGCTGTCTTGTACCTTTGGATTTTTCTCCCAAACGAAGGACACTAGAATGAAAATTTTAAAGCCTCCGGTTAGTGCTTCATCTACACGGTATAGCCCAGAATTTTCCAATGCGTAGCTCTTTGCAAAAGAGAGATATTGGCAAGGAAAAGCTGTCTTGTACCTTTGCATTTTTCTCCCAAACGAAGGACACTAGAAATAAAATTTTAAAGCCTCCTGTTAGGCCATCATCTACACGGCAGAGCCCTGAATTTTCCAATGCGCAGCTCTTTGCAAAAGAGAGATATTGGCAAGGAAAAGCTGTCTTGTACCTTTGCATTTTTCTCCCAAACGAAGGACACTAGAAAGAAAATTTTAAAGCCTCCTGTTAGGCCATCATCTACACGGCATAGCCCTGAATTTTCCAATGCGCAGCTTTGTGCAAAAGAGAGATATTGGCAAGGAAAAACTGTCTTGTACCATTGGATTTTTCTCCCAAACGAAGGACACTAGAATGAAAATTTTAAAGCCTCCTATTAGTGCTTCATCTACACGGTATAGCCCAGAATTTTCCAATGCGTAGCTCTTTGCAAAAGAGAGATATTGGCAAGGAAAAGCTGTCTTGTACCTTTGCATTTTTCTCCCAAACGAAGGACACTAGAAATAAAATTTTAAAGCCTCCTGTTAGGCCATCATGTACAAGGCAGAGCCCTGAATTTTCCAATGCGCAGCTCTTTGCAAAAGAGAGATATTGGCAAGGAAAAGCTGTCTTGTACCTTTGCATTTTTCTCCCAAACGAAGGACACTAGAAAGAAAATTTTAAAGCCTCCTGTTAGGCCATAATCTACACGGCATAGCCCTGAATTTTCCAATGCGCAGCTCTTTGCAAAAGAGAGATATTGGCAAGGAAAAGCTGTCTTGTACCTTTGCATTTTTCTCCCAAACGAAGGACACTAGAAAGAAAATTTTAAAGCCTCCTGTTAGGCCATCATCTACACGGCATAGCCCTGAATTTTCCAATGCGCAGCTCTTTGCAAAAGAGAGATATTGGCAAGGAAAAGCTGTCTTGTACCTTTGCATTTTTCTCCCAAACGAAGGACACTAGAAAGAAAATTTTAAAGCCTCCTGTTAGGCCATCATCTACACGGCATAGCCCTGAATTTTCCAATGCGCAGCTTTGTGCAAAAGAGAGATATTGGCAAGGAAAAGCTGTCTTGTACCATTGGATTTTTCTCCCAAACGAAGGACACTAGAAAGAAAATTTTAAAGCCTCCTGTTAGGCCATCATCTACACGGCATAGCCCTGAATTTTCCAATGCGCAGCTCTTTGCAAAAGAGAGATATTGGCAAGGAAAAGCTGTCTTGTACCTTTGCATTTTTCTCCCAAACGAAGGACACTAGAAATAAAATTTTAAAGCCTCCTGTTAGGCCATCATCTACACGGCATAGCCCTGAATTTTCCAATGCGCAGCTCTTTGCAAAAGAGAGATATTGGCAAGGAAAAGCTGTCTTGTACCTTTGCATTTTTCTCCCAAACGAAGGACACTAGAAAGAAAATTTTAAAGCCTCCTGTTAGGCCATCATCTACACGGCATAGCCCTGAATTTTCCAATGCGCAGCTTTGTGCAAAAGAGAGATATTGGCAAGGAAAAACTGTCTTGTACCATTGGATTTTTCTCCCAAACGAAGGACACTAGAATGAAAATTTTAAAGCCTCCTGTTAGTGCTTCATCTACACGGTATAGCCCAGAATTTTCCAATGCGTAGCTCTTTGCAAAAGAGAGATATTGGCAAGGAAAAGCTGTCTTGTACCTTTGCATTTTTCTCCCAAACGAAGGACACTAGAAATAAAATTTTAAAGCCTCCTGTTAGGCCATCATCTACACGGCAGAGCCCTGAATTTTCCAATGCGCAGCTCTTTGCAAAAGAGAGATATTGTCAAGGAAAAGCTGTCTTGTACCTTTGCATTTTTCTCCCAAACGAAGGACACTAGAAAGAAAATTGTAAAGCCTCCTGTTAGGCCATCATCTACACGGCAGAGCCCTGAATTTTCCAATGCGCAGCTCTTTGCAAAAGAGAGATATTGGCAAGGAAAAGCTGTCTTGTACCTTTGCATTTTTCTCCCAAACGAAGGACACTAGAAAGAAAATTTTAAAGTCTCCTGTTAGGCCATCATCTACACGGCATAGCCCTGAATTTTCCAATGCGCAGCTCTTTGCAAAAGAGAGATATAGGCAAGGAAAAGCTGTCTTGTACCTTTGCATTTTTCTCCCAAACGAAGGATACTAGAAAGAAAATTTTAAAGCCTCCTGTTAGGCCATAATCTACACGGCATAGCCCTGAATTTTCCAATGCGCAGCTCTTTGCAAAAGAGAGATATTGGCAAGGAAAAGCTGTCTTGTACCTTTGCATTTTTCTCCCAAACGAAGGACACTAGAAAGAAAATTTTAAAGCCTCCTGTTAGGCCATCATCTACACGGCATAGCCCTGAATTTTCCAATGCGCAGCTTTGTGCAAAAGAGAGATATTGGCAAGGAAAAGCTGTCTTGTACCATTGGATTTTTCTCCCAAACGAAGGACACTAGAAAGAAAATTTTAAAGCCTCCTGTTAGGCCATCATCTACACGGCATAGCCCTGAATTTTCCAATGCGCAGCTCTTTGCAAAAGAGAGATATTGGCAAGGAAAAGCTGTCTTGTACCTTTGCATTTTTCTCCCAAACGAAGGACACTAGAAAGAAAATTTTAAAGCCTCCTGTTAGGCCATCATCTACACGGCATAGCCCTGAATTTTCCAATGCGCAGCTCTTTGCAAAAGAGAGATATTGGCAAGGAAAAGCTGTCTTGTACCATTGGATTTTTCTCCCAAACGAAGGACACTAGAAAGAAAATTTTAAAGCCTCCTGTTAGGCCATCATCTACACGGCATAGCCCTGAATTTTCCAATGCGCAGCTTTGTGCAAAAGAGAGATATTGGCAAGGAAAAGCTGTCTTGTACCATTGGATTTTTCTCCCAAACGAAGGACACTAGAATGAAAATTTTAAAGCCTACTGTTAGTGCTTCATCTACACGGTATAGCCCAGAATTTTCCAATGCGTAGCTCTTTGCAAAAGAGAGATATTGGCAAGGAAAAGCTGTCTTGTACCTTTGCATTTTTCTCCCAAACGAAGGACACTAGAAATAAAATTTTAAAGCCTCCTGTTAGGCCATCATCTACACGGCAGAGCCCTGAATTTTCCAATGCGCAGCTCTTTGCAAAAGAGAGATATTGGCAAGGAAAAGCTGTCTTGTACCTTTGCATTTTTCTCCCAAACGAAGGACACTAGAAAGAAAATTTTAAAGCCTCCTGTTAGGCCATCATCTACACGGCATAGCCCTGAATTTTCCAATGCGCAGCTTTGTGCAAAAGAGAGATATTGGCAAGGAAAAGCTGTCTTGTACCATTGGATTTTTCTTCCAAACGAAGGACACTAGAAAGAAAATTTTAAAGCCTCCTGTTAGGCCATCATCTACACGGCATAGCCCTGAATTTTCCAATGCGCAGCTCTTTGCAAAAGAGAGATATAGGCAAGGAAAAGCTGTCTTGTACCTTTGCATTTTTCTCCCAAACGAAGGACACTAGAAAGAAAATTTTAAAGCCTCCTGTTAGGCCATAATCTACACGGCATAGCCCTGAATTTTCCAATGCGCAGCTCTTTGCAAAAGAGAGATATTGGCAAGGAAAAGCTGTCTTGTACCTTTGCATTTTTCTCCCAAACGAAGGACACTAGAAAGAAAATTTTAAAGCCTCCTGTTAGGCCATCATCTACACGGCATAGCCCTGAATTTTCCAATGCGCAGCTTTGTGCAAAAGAGAGATATTGGCAAGGAAAAGCTGTCTTGTACCATTGGATTTTTCTCCCAAACGAAGGACACTAGAATGAAAATTTTAAAGCCTACTGTTAGTGCTTCATCTACACGGTATAGCCCAGAATTTTCCAATGCGTAGCTCTTTGCAAAAGAGAGATATTGGCAAGGAAAAGCTGTCTTGTACCTTTGCATTTTTCTCCCAAACGAAGGACACTAGAAATAAAATTTTAAAGCCTCCTGTTAGGCCATCATCTACACGGCAGAGCCCTGAATTTTCCAATGCGCAGCTCTTTGCAAAAGAGAGATATTGGCAAGGAAAAGCTGTCTTGTACCTTTGCATTTTTCTCCCAAACGAAGGACACTAGAAAGAAAATTTTAAAGCCTCCTGTTAGGCCATCATCTACACGGCATAGCCCTGAATTTTCCAATGCGCAGCTTTGTGCAAAAGAGAGATATTGGCAAGGAAAAGCTGTCTTGTACCATTGGATTTTTCTCCCAAACGAAGGACACTAGAAAGAAAATTTTAAAGCCTCCTGTTAGGCCATCATCTACACGGCATAGCCCTGAATTTTCCAATGCGCAGCTCTTTGCAAAAGAGAGATATAGGCAAGGAAAAGCTGTCTTGTACCTTTGCATTTTTCTCCCAGACGAAGGACACTAGAAAGAAAATTTTAAAGCCTCCTGTTAGGCCATAATCTACACGGCATAGCCCTGAATTTTCCAATGCGCAGCTCTTTGCAAAAGAGAGATATTGGCAAGGAAAAGCTGTCTTGTACCTTTGCATTTTTCTCCCAAACGAAGGACACTAGAAAGAACATTTTAAAGCCTCCTGTTAGGCCATCATCTACACGGCATAGCCCTGAATTTTCCAATGCGCAGCTTTGTGCAAAAGAGAGATATTGGCAAGGAAAAGCTGTCTTGTACCATTGGATTTTTCTCCCAAACGAAGGACACTAGAAAGAAAATTTTAAAGCCTCCTGTTAGGCCATCATCTACACGGCATAGCCCTGAATTTTCCAATGCGCAGCTCTTTGCAAAAGAGAGATATTGGCAAGGAAAAGCTGTCTTGTACCTTTGCATTTTTCTCCCAAACGAAGGACACTAGAAAGAAAATTTTAAAGCCTCCTGTTAGGCCATCATCTACACGGCATAGCCCTGAATTTTCCAATGCGCAGCTTTGTGCAAAAGAGAGATATTGGCAAGGAAAAGCTGTCTTGTACCATTGGATTTTTCTCCCAAACGAAGGACACTAGAAAGAAAATTTTAAAGCCTCCTGTTAGGCCATCATCTACACGGCATAGCCCTGAATTTTCCAATGCGCAGCTCTTTGCAAAAGAGAGATATTGGCAAGGAAAAGCTGTCTTGTACCTTTGCATTTTTCTCCCAAACGAAGGACACTAGAAAGAAAATTTTAAAGCCTCCTGTTAGGCCATCATCTACACGGCATAGCCCTGAATTTTCCAATGCGCAGCTCTTTGCAAAAGAGAGATATTGGCAAGGAAAAGCTGTCTTGTACCTTTGCATTTTTCTCCCAAACGAAGGACACTAGAAAGAAAATTTTAAAGCCTCCTGTTAGGCCATCATCTACACGGCATAGCCCTGAATTTTCCAATGCGCAGCTTTGTGCAAAAGAGAGATATTGGCAAGGAAAAACTGTCTTGTACCATTGGATTTTTCTCCCAAACGAAGGACAATAGAATGAAAATTTTAAAGCCTCCTGTTAGTGCTTCATCTACACGGTATAGCCCAGAATTTTCCAATGCGTAGCTCTTTGCAAAAGAGAGATATTGGCAAGGAAAAGCTGTCTTGTACCTTTGCATTTTTCTCCCAAACGAAGGACACTAGAAATAAAATTTTAAAGCCTCCTGTTAGGCCATCATCTACACGGCAGAGCCCTGAATTTTCCAATGCGCAGCTCTTTGCAAAAGAGAGATATTGGCAAGGAAAAGCTGTCTTGTACCTTTGCATTTTTCTCCCAAACGAAGGACACTAGAAAGAAAATTGTAAAGCCTCCTGTTAGGCCATCATCTACACGGCAGAGCCCTGAATTTTCCAATGCGCAGCTCTTTGCAAAAGAGAGATATTGGCAAGGAAAAGCTGTCTTGTAACCTTTGCATTTTTCTCCCAAACGAAGGACACTAGAAAGAAAATTTTAAAGTCTCCTGTTAGGCCATCATCTACACGGCATAGCCCTGAATTTTCCAATGCGCAGCTCTTTGCAAAAGAGAGATATAGGCAAGGAAAAGCTGTCTTGTACCTTTGCATTTTTCTCCCAAACGAAGGATACTAGAAAGAAAATTTTAAAGCCTCCTGTTAGGCCATAATCTACACGGCATAGCCCTGAATTTTCCAATGCGCAGCTCTTTGCAAAAGAGAGATATTGGCAAGGAAAAGCTGTCTTGTACCTTTGCATTTTTCTCCCAAACGAAGGACACTAGAAAGAAAATTTTAAAGCCTCCTGTTAGGCCATCATCTACACGGCATAGCCCTGAATTTTCCAATGCGCAGCTTTGTGCAAAAGAGAGATATTGGCAAGGAAAAGCTGTCTTGTACCATTGGATTTTTCTCCCAAACGAAGGACACTAGAAAGAAAATTTTAAAGCCTCCTGTTAGGCCATCATCTACACGGCATAGCCCTGAATTTTCCAATGCGCAGCTCTTTGCAAAAGAGAGATATTGGCAAGGAAAAGCTGTCTTGTACCTTTGCATTTTTCTCCCAAACGAAGGACACTAGAAAGAAAATTTTAAAGCCTCCTGTTAGGCCATCATCTACACGGCATAGCCCTGAATTTTCCAATGCGCAGCTCTTTGCAAAAGAGAGATATTGGCAAGGAAAAGCTGTCTTGTACCATTGGATTTTTCTCCCAAACGAAGGACACTAGAAAGAAAATTTTAAAGCCTCCTGTTAGGCCATCATCTACACGGCATAGCCCTGAATTTTCCAATGCGCAGCTCTTTGCAAAAGAGAGATATTGGCAAGGAAAAGCTGTCTTGTACCTTTGCATTTTTCTCCCAAACGAAGGACACTAGAAAGAAAATTTTAAAGCCTCCTGTTAGGCCATCATCTACACGGCATAGCCCTGAATTTTCCAATGCGCAGCTCTTTGCAAAAGAGAGATATTGGCAAGGAAAAGCTGTCTTGTACCTTTGCATTTTTCTCCCAAACGAAGGACACTAGAAAGAAAATTTTAAAGCCTCCTGTTAGGCCATCATCTACACGGCATAGCCCTGAATTTTCCAATGCGCAGCTTTGTGCAAAAGAGAGATATTGGCAAGGAAAAGCTGTCTTGTACCATTGGATTTTTCTCCCAAACGAAGGACACTAGAATGAAAATTTTAAAGCCTACTGTTAGTGCTTCATCTACACGGTATAGCCCAGAATTTTCCAATGCGTAGCTCTTTGCAAAAGAGAGATATTGGCAAGGAAAAGCTGTCTTGTACCTTTGGATTTTTCTCCCAAACGAAGGACACTAGAAATAAAATTTTAAAGCCTCCTGTTAGGCCATCATCTACACGGCAGAGCCCTGAATTTTCCAATGCGCAGCTCTTTGCAAAAGAGAGATATTGGCAAGGAAAAGCTGTCCTGTACCTTTGCATTTTTCTCCCAAA
Organism: Pseudophryne corroboree; assembly: GCF_028390025.1. Taxonomy (NCBI): domain Eukaryota; kingdom Metazoa; phylum Chordata; class Amphibia; order Anura; family Myobatrachidae; genus Pseudophryne; species Pseudophryne corroboree. Next base: position 151,766 of record NW_026967834.1, on the reverse strand, counting down.
CGAAGGACACTAGAAAGAAAATTTTAAAGCCTCCTGTTAGGCCATCATCTACACGGCATAGCCCTGAATTTTCCAATGCGCAGCTTTGTGCAAAAGAGAGATATTGGCAAGGAAAAGCTGTCTTGTACCATTGGATTTTTCTCCCAAACGAAGGACACTAGAAAGAAAATTTTAAAGCCTCCTGTTAGGCCATCATCTAAACGGCATAGCCCTGAATTTTCCAATGCGCAGCTCTTTGCAAAAGAGAGATATAGGCAAGGAAAAGCTGTCTTGTACCTTTGCATTTTTCTCCCAAACGAAGGACACTAGAAAGAAAATTTTAAAGCCTCCTGTTAGGCCATAATCTACACGGCATAGCCCTGAATTTTCCAATGCGCAGCTCTTTGCAAAAGAGAGATATTGGCAAGGAAAAGCTGTCTTGTACCTTTGCATTTTTCTCCCAAACGAAGGACACTAGAAAGAAAATTTTAAAGCCTCCTGTTAGGCCATCATCTACACGGCATAGCCCTGAATTTTCCAATGCGCAGCTTTGTGCAAAAGAGAGATATTGGCAAGGAAAAGCTGTCTTGTACCATTGGATTTTTCTCCCAAACGAAGGACACTAGAAAGAAAATTTTAAAGCCTCCTGTTAGGCCATCATCTACACGGCATAGCCCTGAATTTTCCAATGCGCAGCTCTTTGCAAAAGAGAGATATTGGCAAGGAAAAGCTGTCTTGTACCTTTGCATTTTTCTCCCAAACGAAGGACACTAGAAAGAAAATTTTAAAGCCTCCTGTTAGGCCATCATCTACACGGCATAGCCCTGAATTTTCCAATGCGCAGCTCTTTGCAAAAGAGAGATATTGGCAAGGAAAAGCTGTCTTGTACCATTGGATTTTTCTCCCAAACGAAGGACACTAGAAAGAAAATTTTAAAGCCTCCTGTTAGGCCATCATCTACACGGCATAGCCCTGAATTTTCCAATGCGCAGCTTTGTGCAAAAGAGAGATATTGGCAAGGAAAAGCTGTCTTGTACCATTGGATTTTTCTCCCAAACGAAGGACACTAGAATGAAAATTTTAAAGCCTACTGTTAGTGCTTCATCTACACGGTATAGCCCAGAATTTTCCAATGCGTAGCTCTTTGCAAAAGAGAGATATTGGCAAGGAAAAGCTGTCTTGTACCTTTGCATTTTTCTCCCAAACGAAGGACACTAGAAATAAAATTTTAAAGCCTCCTGTTAGGCCATCATCTACACGGCAGAGCCCTGAATTTTCCAATGCGCAGCTCTTTGCAAAAGAGAGATATTGGCAAGGAAAAGCTGTCTTGTACCTTTGCATTTTTCTCCCAAACGAAGGACACTAGAAAGAAAATTTTAAAGCCTCCTGTTAGGCCATCATCTACACGGCATAGCCCTGAATTTTCCAATGCGCAGCTTTGTGCAAAAGAGAGATATTGGCAAGGAAAAGCTGTCTTGTACCATTGGATTTTTCTCCCAAACGAAAGACACTAGAAAGAAAATTTTAAAGCCTCCTGTTAGGCCATCATCTACACGGCATAGCCCTGAATTTTCCAATGCGCAGCTCTTTGCAAAAGAGAGATATAGGCAAGGAAAAGCTGTCTTGTACCTTTGCATTTTTCTCCCAGACGAAGGACACTAGAAAGAAAATTTTAAAGCCTCCTGTTAGGCCATAATCTACACGGCATAGCCCTGAATTTTCCAATGCGCAGCTCTTTGCAAAAGAGAGATATTGGCAAGGAAAAGCTGTCTTGTACCTTTGCATTTTTCTCCCAAACGAAGGACACTAGAAAGAAAATTTTAAAGCCTCCTGTTAGGCCATCATCTACACGGCATAGCCCTGAATTTTCCAATGCGCAGCTTTGTGCAAAAGAGAGATATTGGCAAGGAAAAGCTGTCTTGTACCATTGGATTTTTCTCCCAAACGAAGGACACTAGAAAGAAAATTTTAAAGCCTCCTGTTAGGCCATCATCTACACGGCATAGCCCTGAATTTTCCAATGCGCAGCTCTTTGCAAAAGAGAGATATTGGCAAGGAAAAGCTGTCTTGTACCTTTGCATTTTTCTCCCAAACGAAGGACACTAGAAAGAAAATTTTAAAGCCTCCTGTTAGGCCATCATCTACACGGCATAGCCCTGAATTTTCCAATGCGCAGCTCTTTGCAAAAGAGAGATATTGGCAAGGAAAAGCTGTCTTGTACCATTGGATTTTTCTCCCAAACGAAGGACACTAGAAAGAAAATTTTAAAGCCTCCTGTTAGGCCATCATCTACACGGCATAGCCCTGAATTTTCCAATGCGCAGCTCTTTGCAAAAGAGAGATATTGGCAAGGAAAAGCTGTCTTGTACCTTTGCATTTTTCTCCCAAACGAAGGACACTAGAAAGAAAATTTTAAAGCCTCCAGTTAGGCCATCATCTACACGGCATAGCCCTGAATTTTCCAATGCGCAGCTCTTTGCAAAAGAGAGATATTGGCAAGGAAAAGCTGTCTTGTACCTTTGCATTTTTCTCCCAAACGAAGGACACTAGAAAGAAAATTTTAAAGCCTCCTGTTAGGCCATCATCTACACGGCATAGCCCTGAATTTTCCAATGCGCAGCTTTGTGCAAAAGAGAGATATTGGCAAGGAAAAGCTGTCTTGTACCATTGGATTTTTCTCCCAAACGAAGGACACTAGAATGAAAATTTTAAAGCCTCCTGTTAGTGCTTCATCTACACGGTATAGCCCAGAATTTTCCAATGCGTAGCTCTTTGCAAAAGAGAGATATTGGCAAGGAAAAGCTGTCTTGTACCTTTGCATTTTTCTCCCAAACGAAGGACACTAGAAATAAAATTTTAAAGCCTCCTGTTAGGCCATCATCTACACGGCAGAGCCCTGAATTTTCCAATGCGCAGCTCTTTGCAAAAGAGAGATATTGGCAAGGAAAAGCTGTCTTGTACCTTTGCATTTTTCTCCCAAACGAAGGACACTAGAAAGAAAATTTTAAAGCCTCCTGTTAGGCCATCATCTACACGGCATAGCCCTGAATTTTCCAATGCGCAGCTCTTTGCAAAAGAGAGATATAGGCAAGGAAAAGCTGTCTTGTACCTTTGCATTTTTCTCCCAAACGAAGGACACTAGAAAGAAAATTTTAAAGCCTCCTGTTAGGCCATAATCTACACGGCATAGCCCTGAATTTTCCAATGCGCAGCTCTTTGCAAAAGAGAGATATTGGCAAGGAAAAGCTGTCTTGTACCTTTGCATTTTTCTCCCAAACGAAGGACACTAGAAAGAAAATTTTAAAGCCTCCTGTTAGGCCATCATCTACACGGCATAGCCCTGAATTTTCCAATGCGCAGCTCTTTGCAAAAGAGAGATATTGGCAAGGAAAAGCTGTCTTGTACCTTTGCATTTTTCTCCCAAACGAAGGACACTAGAAAGAAAATTTTAAAGCCTCCTGTTAGGCCATCATCTACACGGCATAGCCCTGAATTTTCCAATGCGCAGATTTGTGCAAAAGAGAGATATTGGCAAGGAAAAGCTGTCTTGTACCATTGGATTTTTCTCCCAAACGAAGGACACTAGAAAGAAAATTTTAAAGCCTCCTGTTAGGCCATCATCTACACGGCATAGCCCTGAATTTTCCAATGCGCAGCTCTTTGCAAAAGAGAGATATTGGCAAGGAAAAGCTGTCTTGTACCTTTGCATTTTTCTCCCAAACGAAGGACACTAGAAAGAAAATTTTAAAGCCTCCTGTTAGGCCATCATCTACACGGCATAGCCCTGAATTTTCCAATGCGCAGCTCTTTGCAAAAGAGAGATATTGGCAAGGAAAAGCTGTCTTGTACCTTTGCATTTTTCTCCCAAACGAAGGACACTAGAAAGAAAATTTTAAAGCCTCCTGTTAGGCCATCATCTACACGGCATAGCCCTGAATTTTCCAATGCGCAGCTCTTTGCAAAAGAGAGATATTGGCAAGGAAAAGCTGTCTTGTACCTTTGCATTTTTCTCCCAAACGAAGGACACTAGAAAGAAAATTTTAAAGCCTCCTGTTAGGCCATCATCTACACGGCATAGCCCTGAATTTTCCAATGCGCAGCTTTGTGCAAAAGAGAGATATTGGCAAGGAAAAGCTGTCTTGTACCATTGGATTTTTCTACCAAACGAAGGACACTAGAATGAAAATTTTAAAGCCTCCTGTTAGTGCTTCATCTACACGGTATAGCCCAGAATTTTCCAATGCGTAGCTCTTTGCAAAAGAGAGATATTGGCAAGGAAAAGCTGTCTTGTACCTTTGCATTTTTCTCCCAAACGAAGGACACTAGAAATAAAATTTTAAAGCCTCCTGTTAGGCCATCATCTACACGGCAGAGCCCTGAATTTTCCAATGCGCAGCTCTTTGCAAAAGAGAGATATTGGCAAGGAAAAGCTGTCTTGTACCTTTGCATTTTTCTCCCAAACGAAGGACACTAGAAAGAAAATTTTAAAGCCTCCTGTTAGGCCATCATCTACACGGCATAGCCCTGAATTTTCCAATGCGCAGCTTTGTGCAAAAGAGAGATATTGGCAAGGAAAAACTGTCTTGTACCATAGGATTTTTCTCCCAAACGAAGGACACTAGAATGAAAATTTTAAAGCCTCCTGTTAGTGCTTCATCTACACGGTATAGCCCAGAATTTTCCAATGCGTAGCTCTTTGCAAAAGAGAGATATTGGCAAGGAAAAGCAGTCTTGTACCTTTGCATTTTTCTCCCAAACGAAGGACACTAGAAATAAAATTTTAAAGCCTCCTGTTAGGCCATCATCTACACGGCAGAGCCCTGAATTTTCCAATGCGCAGCTTTGTGCAAAAGAGAGATATTGGCAAGGAAAAGCTGTCTTGTACCATTGGATTTTTCTCCCAAACGAAGGACACTAGAAAGAAAATTTTAAAGCCTCCTGTTAGGCCATCATCTACACGACATAGCCCTGAATTTTCCAATGCGCAGCTCTTTGCAAAAGAGAGATATTGGCAAGGAAAAGCTGTCTTGTACCTTTGCATTTTTCTCCCAAACGAAGGACACTAGAAAGAAAATTTTAAAGCCTCCTGTTAGGCCATCATCTACACGGCATAGCCCTGAATTTTCCAATGCGCAGCTCTTTGCAAAAGAGAGATATTGGCAAGGAAAAGCTGTCTTGTACCGTTGCATTTTTCTCCCAAACGAAGGACACTAGAAAGAAAATTTTAAAGCCGCCTGTTAGGCCATCATCTACACGGCATAGCCCTGAATTTTCCAATGCGCAGCTCTTTGCAAAAGAGAGATATTGGCAAGGAAAAGCTGTCTTGTACCTTTGCATTTTTCTCCCAAACGAAGGACACTAGAAAGAAAATTTTAAAGCCTCCTGTTAGGCCATCATCTACACGGCATAGCCCTGAATTTTCCAATGCGCAGCTTTGTGCAAAAGAGAGATATTGGCAAGGAAAAGCTGTCTTGTACCATTGGATTTTTCTCCCAAACGAAGGACACTAGAATGAAAATTTTAAAGCCTCCTGTTAGTGCTTCATCTACACGGTATAGCCCAGAATTTTCCAATGCGTAGCTCTTTGCAAAAGAGAGATATTGGCAAGGAAAAGCTGTCTTGTACCTTTGCATTTTTCTCCCAAACGAAGGACAGCTCTTTGCAAAAGAGAGATATTGGCAAGGAAAAGCTGTCTTGTACCTTTGCATTTTTCTCCCAAACGAAGGACACTAGAAATAAAGTTTTAAAGCCTCCTGTTAGGCCATCATCTACACGGCAGAGCCCTGAATTTTCCAATGCGCAGCTCTTTGCAAAAGAGAGATATTGGCAAGGAAAAGCTGTCTTGTACCTTTGCATTTTTCTCCCAAACGAAGGACACTAGAAAGAAAATTTTAAAGCCTCCTGTTAGGCCATCATCTACACGGCATAGCCCTGAATTTTCCAATGCGCAGCTTTGTGCAAAAGAGAGATATTGGCAAGGAAAAGCTGTCTTGTACCATTGGATTTTTCTCCCAAACGAAGGACACTAGAATGAAAATTTTAAAGCCTCCTGTTAGTGCTTCATCTACACGGTATAGCCCAGAATTTTCCAATGCGTAGCTCTTTGCAAAAGAGAGATATTGGCAAGGAAAAGCTGTCTTGTACCTTTGCATTTTTCTCCAAAACGAAGGACACTAGAAATAAAATTTTAAAGCCTCCTGTTAGGCCATCATCTACACGGCAGAGCCCTGAATTTTCCAATGCGCAGCTCTTTGCAAAAGAGAGATATTGGCAAGGAAAAGCTGTCTTGTACCTTTGCATTTTTCTCCCAAACGAAGGACACTAGAAAGAAAATTTTAAAGCCTCCTGTTAGGCCATCATCTACACGGCATAGCCCTGAATTTTCCAATGCGCAGCTCTTTGCAAAAGAGAGATATAGGCAAGGAAAAGCTGTCTTGTACCTTTGCATTTTTCTCCCAAACGAAGGACACTAGAAAGAAAATTTTAAAGCCTCCTGTTAGGCCATAATCTACACGGCATAGCCCTGAATTTTCCAATGCGCAGCTCTTTGCAAAAGAGAGATATTGGCAAGGAAAAGCTGTCTTGTACCTTTGCATTTTTCTCCCAAACGAAGGACACTAGAAAGAAAATTTTAAAGCCTCCTGTTAGGCCATCATCTACACGGCATAGCCCTGAATTTTCCAATGCGCAGCTCTTTGCAAAAGAGAGATATTGGCAAGGAAAAGCTGTCTTGTACCTTTGCATTTTTCTCCCAAACGAAGGACACTAGAAAGAAAAATTTAAAGCCTCCTGTTAGGCCATCATCTACACGGCATAGCCCTGAATTTTCCAATGCGCAGCTTTGTGCAAAAGAGAGATATTGGCAAGGAAAAGCTGTCTTGTACCATTGGATTTTTCTCCCAAACGAAGGACACTAGAAAGAAAATTTTAAAGCCTCCTGTTAGGCCATCATCTACACGGCATAGCCCTGAATTTTCCAATGCGCAGCTCTTTGCAAAAGAGAGATATTGGCAAGGAAAAGCTGTCTTGTACCTTTGCATTTTTCTCCCAAACGAAGGACACTAGAAAGAAAATTTTAAAGCCTCCTGTTAGGCCATCATCTACACGGCATAGCCCTGAATTTTCCAATGCGCAGCTCTTTGCAAAAGAGAGATATTGGCAAGGAAAAGCTGTCTTGTACCTTTGCATTTTTCTCCCAAACGAAGGACACTAGAAAGAAAATTTTAAAGCCTCCTGTTAGGCCATCATCTACACGGCATAGCCCTGAATTTTCCAATGCGCAGCTCTTTGCAAAAGAGAGATATTGGCAAGGAAAAGCTGTCTTGTACCTTTGCATTTTTCTCCCAAACGAAGGACACTAGAAAGAAAATTTTAAAGCCTCCTGTTAGGCCATCATCTACACGGCATAGCCCTGAATTTTCCAATGCGCAGCTTTGTGCAAAAGAGAGATATTGGCAAGGAAAAACTGTCTTGTACCATAGGATTTTTCTCCCAAACGAAGGACACTAGAATGAAAATTTTAAAGCCTCCTGTTAGTGCTTCATCTACACGGTATAGCCCAGAATTTTCCAATGCGTAGCTCTTTGCAAAAGAGAGATATTGGCAAGGAAGAGCTGTCTTGTACCTTTGCATTTTTCTCCCAAACGAAGGACACTAGAAATAAAATTTTAAAGCCTCCTGTTAGGCCATCATCTACACGGCAGAGCCCTGAATTTTCCAATGCGCAGCTTTGTGCAAAAGAGAGATATTGGCAAGGAAAAGCTGTCTTGTACCATTGGATTTTTCTCCCAAACGAAGGACACTAGAAAGAAAATTTTAAAGCCTCCTGTTAGGCCATCATCTACACGGCATAGCCCTGAATTTTCCAATGCGCAGCTCTTTGCAAAAGAGAGATATTGGCAAGGAAAAGCTGTCTTGTACCTTTGCATTTTTCTCCCAAACGAAGGACACTAGAAAGAAAATTTTAAAGCCTCCTGTTAGGCCATCATCTACACGGCATAGCCCTGAATTTTCCAATGCGCAGCTCTTTGCAAAAGAGAGATATTGGCAAGGAAAAGCTGTCTTGTACCATTGGATTTTTCTCCCAAACGAAGGACACTAGAAAGAAAATTTTAAAGCCTCCTGTTAGGCCATCATCTACACGGCATAGCCCTGAATTTTCCAATGCGCAGCTCTTTGCAAAAGAGAGATATTGGCAAGGAAAAGCTGTCTTGTACCTTTGCATTTTTCTCCCAAACGAAGGACACTAGAAAGAAAATTTAAAGCCTCCTGTTAGGCCATCATCTACACGGCATAGCCCTGAATTTTCCAATGCGCAGCTCTTTGCAAAAGAGAGATATTGGCAAGGAAAAGCTGTCTTGTACCGTTGCATTTTTCTCCCAAACGAAGGACACTAGAAAGAAAATTTTAAAGCCTCCTGTTAGGCCATCATCTACAAGGCATAGCCCTGAATTTTCCAATGCGCAGCTCTTTGCAAAAGAGAGATATTGGCAAGGAAAAGCTGTCTTGTACCTTTGCATTTTTCTCCCAAACGAAGGACACTAGAAAGAAAATTTTAAAGCCTCCTGTTAGGCCATCATCTACACGGCATAGCCCTGAATTTTCCAATGCGCAGCTTTGTGCAAAAGAGAGATATTGGCAAGGAAAAGCTGTCTTGTACCATTGGATTTTTCTCCCAAACGAAGGACACTAGAATGAAAATTTTAAAGCCTCCTGTTAGTGCTTCATCTACACGGTATAGCCCAGAATTTTCCAATGCGTAGCTCTTTAAAAAAGAGAGATATTGGCAAGGAAAAGCTGTCTTGTACCTTTGCATTTTTCTCCCAAACGAAGGACACTAGAAATAAAATTTTAAAGCCTCCTGTTAGGCCATCATCTACACGGCAGAGCCCTGAATTTTCCAATGCGCAGCTCTTTGCAAAAGAGAGATATTGGCAAGGAAAAGCTGTCTTGTACCTTTGCATTTTTCTCCCAAACGAAGGACACTAGAAAGAAAATTTTAAAGCCTCCTGTTAGGCCATCATCTACACGGCATAGCCCTGAATTTTCCAATGCGCAGCTTTGTGCAAAAGAGAGATATTGGCAAGGAAAAGCTGTCTTGTACCATTGGATTTTTCTCCCAAACGAAGGACACTAGAATGAAAATTTTAAAGCCTCCTGTTAGTGCTTCATCTACACGGTATAGCCCAGAATTTTCCAATGCGTAGCTCTTTGCAAAAGAGAGATATTGGCAAGGAAAAGCTGTCTTGTACCTTTGCATTTTTCTCCCAAACGAAGGACACTAGAAATAAAATTTTAAAGCCTCCTGTTAGGCCATCATCTACACGGCAGAGCCCTGAATTTTCCAATGCGCAGCTCTTTGCAAAAGAGAGATATTGGCAAGGAAAAGCTGTCTTGTACCTTTGCATTTTTCTCCCAAACGAAGGACACTAGAAAGAAAATTTTAAAGCCTCCTGTTAGGCCATCATCTACACGGCATAGCCCTGAATTTTCCAATGCGCAGCTTTGTGCAAAAGAGAGATATTGGCAAGGAAAAGCTGTCTTGTACCATTGGATTTTTCTCCCAAACGAAGGACACTAGAAAGAAAATTTTAAAACCTCCTGTTAGGCCATCATCTACACGGCATAGCCCTGAATTTTCCAATGCGCAGCTCTTTGCAAAAGAGAGATATTGGCAAGGAAAAGCTGTCTTGTACCTTTGCATTTTTCTCCCAAACGAAGGACACTAGAAAGAAAATTTTAAAGCCTCCTGTTAGGCCATCATCTACACGGCATAGCCCTGAATTTTCCAATGCGCAGCTCTTTGCAAAAGAGAGATATTGGCAAGGAAAAGCTGTCTTGTACCTTTGCATTTTTCTCCCAAACGAAGGACACTAGAATGAAAATTTTAAAGCCTCCTGTTAGTGCTTCATCTACACGGTATAGCCCAGAATTTTCCAATGCGTAGCTCTTTGCAAAAGAGAGATATTGGCAAGGAAGAGCTGTCTTGTACCTTTGCATTTTTCTCCCAAACGAAGGACACTAGAAATAAAATTTTAAAGCCTCCTGTTAGGCCATCATCTACACGGCAGAGCCCTGAATTTTCCAATGCGCAGCTTTGTGCAAAAGAGAGATATTGGCAAGGAAAAGCTGTCTTGTACCATTGGATTTTTCTCCCAAACGAAGGACACTAGAAAGAAAATTTTAAAGCCTCCTGTTAGGCCATCATCTACACGGCATAGCCCTGAATTTTCCAATGCGCAGCTCTTTGCAAAAGAGAGATATTGGCAAGGAAAAGCTGTCTTGTACCTTTGCATTTTTCTCCCAAACGAAGGACACTAGAAAGAAAATTTAAAGCCTCCTGTTAGGCCATCATCTACACGGCATAGCCCTGAATTTTCCAATGCGCAGCTCTTTGCAAAAGAGAGATATTGGCAAGGAAAAGCTGTCTTGTACCGTTGCATTTTTCTCCCAAACGAAGGACACTAGAAAGAAAATTTTAAAGCCTCCTGTTAGGCCATCATCTACAAGGCATAGCCCTGAATTTTCCAATGCGCAGCTCTTTGCAAAAGAAAGATATTGGCAAGGAAAAGCTGTCTTGTACCTTTGCATTTTTCTCCCAAACGAAGGACACTAGAAAGAAAATTTTAAAGCCTCCTGTTAGGCCATCATCTACACGGCATAGCCCTGAATTTTCCAATGCGCAGCTTTGTGCAAAAGAGAGATATTGGCAAGGAAAAGCTGTCTTGTACCATTGGATTTTTCTCCCAAACGAAGGACACTAGAATGAAAATTTTAAAGCCTCCTGTTAGTGCTTCATCTACACGGTATAGCCCAGAATTTTCCAATGCGTAGCTCTTTGCAAAAGAGAGATATTGGCAAGGAAAAGCTGTCTTGTACCTTTGCATTTTTCTCCCAAACGAAGGACACTAGAAATAAAATTTTAAAGCCTCCTGTTAGGCCATCATCTACACGGCAGAGCCCTGAATTTTCCAATGCGCAGCTCTTTGCAAAAGAGAGATATTGGCAAGGAAAAGCTGTCTTGTACCTTTGCATTTTTCTCCCAAACGAAGGACACTAGAAAGAAAATTTTAAAGCCTCCTGTTAGGCCATCATCTACACGGCATAGCCCTGAATTTTCCAATGCGCAGCTTTGTGCAAAAGAGAGATATTGGCAAGGAAAAGCTGTCTTGTACCATTGGATTTTTCTCCCAAACGAAGGACACTAGAATGAAAATTTTAAAGCCTCCTGTTAGTGCTTCATCTACACGGTATAGCCCAGAATTTTCCAATGCGTAGCTCTTTGCAAAAGAGAGATATTGGCAAGGAAAAGCTGTCTTGTACCTTTGCATTTTTCTCCCAAACGAAGGACACTAGAAAGAAAATTTTAAAGCCTCCTGTTAGGCCATCATCTACACGGCATAGCCCTGAATTTTCCAATGCGCAGCTCTTTGCAAAAGAGAGATATTGGCAAGGAAAAGCTGTCTTGTACCTTTGCATTTTTCTCCCAAACGAAGGACACTAGAAAGAAAATTTTAAAGCCTCCTGTTAGGCCATCATCTACACGGCATAGCCCTGAATTTTCCAATGCGCAGCTTTGTGCAAAAGAGAGATATTGGCAAGGAAAAGCTGTCTTGTACCATTGGATTTTTCTCCCAAACGAAGGACACTAGAAAGAAAATTTTAAAGCCTCCTGTTAGGCCATCATCTACACGGCATAGCCCTGAATTTTCCAATGCGCAGCTCTTTGCAAAAGAGAGATATTGGCAAGGAAAAGCTGTCTTGTACCTTTGCATTTTTCTCCCAAACGAAGGACACTAGAAAGAAAATTTTAAAGCCTCCTGTTAGGCCATCATCTACACGGCATAACCCTGAATTTTCCAATGCGCAGCTCTTTGCAAAACAGAGATATTGGCAAGGAAAAGCTGTCTTGTACCTTTGCATTTTTCTCCCAAACGAAGGACACTAGAAAGAAAATTTTAAAGCCTCCTGTTAGGCCATCATCTACACGGCATAGCCCTGAATTTTCCAATGCGCAGCTCTTTGCAAAAGAGAGATATTGGCAAGGAAAAGCTGTCTTGTACCTTTGCATTTTTCTCCCAAACGAAGGACACTAGAAAGAAAATTTTAAAGCCTCCTGTTAGGCCATCATCTACACGGCATAGCCCTGAACTTTCCAATGCGCTGCTTTGTGCAAAAGAGAGATATTGGCAAGGAAAAGCTGTCTTGTACCATTGGATTTTTCTCCCAAACGAAGGACACTAGAATGAAAATTTTAAAGCCTCCTGTTAGTGCTTCATCTACACGGTTTAGCCCTGAATTTTCCAATGCGTAGCTCTTTGCAAAAGAGAGATATTGGCAAGGAAAAGCTGTCTTGTACCTTTGCATTTTTCTCCCAAACGAAGGACACTAGAAATAAAATTTTAAAGCCTCCTGTTAGGCCATCATCTACACGGCAGAGCCCTGAATTTTCCAATGCGCAGCTCTTTGCAAAAGAGAGATATTGGCAAGGAAAAGCTGTCTTGTACCTTTGCATTTTTCTCCCAAACGAAGGACACTAGAAAGAAAATTTTAAAGCCTCCTGTTAGGCCATCATCTACACGGCATAGCCCTGAATTTTCCAATGCGCAGCTTTGTGCAAAAGAGAGATATTGGCAAGGAAAAACTGTCTTGTACCATAGGATTTTTCTCCCAAACGAAGGACACTAGAATGAAAATTTTAAAGCCTCCTGTTAGTGCTTCATCTACACGGTATAGCCCAGAATTTTCCAATGCGTAGCTCTTTGCAAAAGAGAGATATTGGCAAGGAAAAGCTGTCTTGTACCTTTGCATTTTTCTCCCAAACGAAGGACACTAGAAATAAAATTTTAAAGCCTCCTGTTAGGCCATCATCTACACGGCAGAGCCCTGAATTTTCCAATGCGCAGCTCTTTGCAAAAGAGAGATATTGGCAAGGAAAAGCTGTCTTGTACCTTTGCATTTTTCTCCCAAACGAAGGACACTAGAAAGAAAATTTTAAAGCCTCCTGTTAGGCCATCATCTACACGGCAGAGCCCTGAATTTTCCAATGCGCAGCTCTTTGCAAAAGAGAGATATTGGCAAGGAAAAGCTGTCTTGTACCTTTGCATTTTTCTCCCAAACGAAGGACACTAGAAAGAAAATTTTATAGCCTCCTGTTAGGCCATCATCTACACGGCATAGCCCTGAATTTTCCAATGCGCAGCTCTTTGCAAAAGAGAGATATAGGCAAGGAAAATCTGTCTTGTACCTTTGCATTTTTCTCCCAAACGAAGGACACTAGAAAGAACATTTTAAAGCCTCCTGTTAGGCCATAATCTACACGGCATAGCCCTGAATTTTCCAATGCGCAGCTCTTTGCAAAAGAGAGATATTGGCAAGGAAAAGCTGTCTTGTACCTTTGCATTTTTCTCCCAAACGAAGGACACTAGAAAGAAAATTTTAAAGCCTCCTGTTAGGCCATCATCTACACGGCATAGCCCTGAATTTTCCAATGCGCAGCTCTTTGCAAAAGAGAGATATTGGCAAGGAAAAGCTGTCTTGTACCTTTGCATTTTTCTCCCAAACGAAGGACACTAGAAAGAAAATTTTAAAGCCTCCTGTTAGGCCATCATCTACACGGCATAGCCCTGAATTTTCCAATGCGCAGCTTTGTGCAAAAGAGAGATATTGGCAAGGAAAAGCTGTCTTGTACCATTGGATTTTTCTCCCAAACGAAGGACACTAGAAAGAAAATTTTAAAGCCTCCTGTTAGGCCATCATCTACACGGCATAGCCCTGAATTTTCCAATGCGCAGCTCTTTGCAAAAGAGAGATATTGGCAAGGAAAAGCTGTCTTGTACCTTTGCATTTTTCTCCCAAACGAAGGACACTAGAAAGAAAATTTTAAAGCCTCCTGTTAGGCCATCATCTACACGGCATAGCCCTGAATTTTCCAATGCGCAGCTCTTTGCAAAAGAGAGATATTGGCAAGGAAAAGCTGTCTTGTACCTTTGCATTTTTCTCCCAAACGAAGGACACTAGAAAGAAAATTTTAAAGCCTCCTGTTAGGCCATCATCTACACGGCATAGCCCTGAATTTTCCAATGCGCAGCTCTTTGCAAAAGAGAGATATTGGCAAGGAAAAGCTGTCTTGTACCTTTGCATTTTTCTCCCAAACGAAGGACACTAGAAAGAAAATTTTAAAGCCTCCTGTTAGGCCATCATCTACACGGCAGAGCCCTGAATTTTCCAATGCGCAGCTCTTTGCAAAAGAGAGATATTGGCAAGGAAAAGCTGTCTTGTACCTTTGCATTTTTCTCCCAAACGAAGGACACTAGAATGAAAATTTTAAAGCCTCCTGTTAGTGCTTCATCTACACGGTATAGCCCAGAATTTTCCAATGCGTAGCTTTTTGCAAAAGAGAGATATTGGCAAGGAAAAGCTGTCTTGTACCTTTGCATTTTTCTCCCAAACGAAGGACACTAGAAATAAAATTTTAAAGCCTCCTGTTAGGCCATCATCTACACGGCAGAGCCCTGAATTTTCCAATGCGCAGCTTTGTGCAAAAGAGAGATATTGGCAAGGAAAAGCTGTCTTGTACCATTGGATTTTTCTCCCAAACGAAGGACACTAAAAAGAAAATTTTAAAGCATCCTGTTAGGCCATCATCTACACGGCATAGCCCTGAATTTTCCAATGCGCAGCTCTTTGCAAAAGAGAGATATTGGCAAGGAAAAGCTGTCTTGTACCTTTGCATTTTTCTCCCAAACGAAGGACACTAGAAAGAAAATTTTAAAGCCTCCTGTTAGGCCATCATCTACACGGCATAGCCCTGAATTTTCCAATGCGCAGCTCTTTGCAAAAGAGAGATATTGGCAAGGAAAAGCTGTCTTGTACCATTGGATTTTTCTCCCAAACGAAGGACACTAGAAAGAAAATTTTAAAGCCTCCTGTTAGGCCATCATCTACACGGCATAGCCCTGAATTTTCCAATGCGCAGCTTTGTGCAAAAGAGAGATATTGGCAAGGAAAAGCTGTCTTGTACCATTGGATTTTTCTCCCAAACGAAGGACACTAGAATGAAAATTTTAAAGCCTCCTGTTAGTGCTTCATCTACACGGTATAGCCCAGAATTTTCCAATGCGTAGCTCTTTGCAAAAGAGAGATATTGGCAAGGAAAAGCTGTCTTGTACCTTTGCATTTTTCTCCCAAACGAAGGACACTAGAAATAAAATTTTAAAGCCTCCTGTTAGGCCATCATCTACACGGCAGAGCCCTGAATTTTCCAATGCGCAGCTCTTTGCAAAAGAGAGATATTGGCAAGGAAAAGCTGTCTTGTACCTTTGCATTTTTCTCCCAAACGAAGGACACTAGAAAGAAAATTTTAAAGCCTCCTGTTAGGCCATCATCTACACGGCATAGCCCTGAATTTTCCAATGCGCAGCTCTTTGCAAAAGAGAGATATAGGCAAGGAAAAGCTGTCTTGTACCTTTGCATTTTTCTCCCAAACGAAGGACACTAGAAAGAAAATTTTAAAGCCTCCTGTTAGGCCATAATCTACACGGCATAGCCCTGAATTTTCCAATGCGCAGCTCTTTGCAAAAGAGAGATATTGGCAAGGAAAAGCTGTCTTGTACCTTTGCATTTTTCTCCCAAACGAAGGACACTAGAAAGAAAATGTTAAAGCCTCCTGTTAGGCCATCATCTACACGGCATAGCCCTGAATTTTCCAATGCGCAGCTCTTTGCAAAAGAGAGATATTGGCAAGGAAAAGCTGTCTTGTACCTTTGCATTTTTCTCCCAAACGAAGGACACTAGAAAGAAAATTTTAAAGCCTCCTGTTAGGCCATCATCTACACGGCATAGCCCTGAATTTTCCAATGCGCAGCTTTGTGCAAAAGAGAGATATTGGCAAGGAAAAGCTGTCTTGTACCATTGGATTTTTCTCCCAAACGAAGGACACTAGAAAGAAAATTTTAAAGCCTCCTGTTAGGCCATCATCTACACGGCATAGCCCTGAATTTTCCAATGCGCAGCTCTTTGCAAAAGAGAGATATTGGCAAGGAAAAGCTGTCTTGTACCTTTGCATTTTTCTCCCAAACGAAGGACACTAGAAAGAAAATTTTAAAGCCTCCTGTTAGGCCATCATCTACACGGCATAGCCCTGAATTTTCCAATGCGCAGCTCTTTGCAAAAGAGAGATATTGGCAAGGAAAAGCTGTCTTGTACCTTTGCATTTTTCTCCCAAACGAAGGACACTAGAAAGAAAATTTTAAAGCCTCCTGTTAGGCCATCATCTACACGGCATAGCCCTGAATTTTCCAATGCGCAGCTCTTTTCAAAAGAGAGATATTGGCAAGGAAAAGCTGTCTTGTACCTTTGCATTTTTCTCCCAAACGAAGGACACTAGAAAGAAAATTTTAAAGCCTCCTGTTAGGCCATCATCTACACGGCATAGCCCTGAATTTTCCAATGCGCAGCTCTTTGCAAAAGAGAGATATTGGCAAGGAAAAGCTGTCTTGTACCTTTGCATTTTTCTCCCAAACGAAGGACACTAGAAAGAAAATTTTAAAGCCTCCTGTTAGGCCATCATCTACACGGCATAACCCTGAATTTTCCAATGCGCTGCTTTGTGCAAAAGAGAGATATTGGCAAGGAAAAGCTGTCTTGTACCATTGGATTTTTCTCCCAAACGAAGGACACTAGAATGAAAATTTTAAAGCCTCCTGTTAGTGCTTCATCTACACGGTATAGCCCTGAATTTTCCAATGCGTAGCTCTTTGCAAAAGAGAGATATTGGCAAGGAAAAGCTGTCTTGTACCTTTGCATTTTTCTCCCAAACGAAGGACACTAGAAATAAAATTTTAAAGCCTCCTGTTAGGCCATCATCTACACGGCAGAGCCCTGAATTTTCCAATGCGCAGCTCTTTGCAAAAGAGAGATATTGGCAAGGAAAAGCTGTCTTGTACCTTTGCATTTTTCTCCCAAACGAAGGACACTAGAAAGAAAATTTTAAAGCATCCTGTTAGGCCATCATCTACACGGCATAGCCCTGAATTTTCCAATGCGCAGCTTTGTGCAAAAGAGAGATATTGGCAAGGAAAAACTGTCTTGTACCATAGGATTTTTCTCCCAAACGAAGGACACTAGAATGAAAATTTTAAAGCCTCCTGTTAGTGCTTCATCTACACGGTATAGCCCAGAATTTTCCAATGCGTAGCTCTTTGCAAAAGAGAGATATTGGCAAGGAAAAGCTGTCTTGTACCTTTGCATTTTTCTCCCAAACGAAGGACACTAGAAATAAAATTTTAAAGCCTCCTGTTAGGCCATCATCTACACGGCAGAGCCCTGAATTTTCCAATGCGCAGCTCTTTGCAAAAGAGAGATATTGGCAAGGAAAAGCTGTCTTGTACCTTTGCATTTTTCTCCCAAACGAAGGACACTAGAAAGAAAATTTTAAAGCCTCCTGTTAGGCCATCATCTACACGGCATAGCCCTGAATTTTCCAATGCGCAGCTCTTTGCAAAAGAGAGATATAGGCAAGGAAAAGCTGTCTTGTACCTTTGCATTTTTCTCCCAAACGAAGGACACTAGAAAGAAAATTTTAAAGCCTCCTGTTAGGCCATAATCTACACGGCATAGCCCTGAATTTTCCAATGCGCAGCTCTTTGCAAAAGAGAGATATTGGCAAGGAAAAGCTGTCTTGTACCTTTGCATTTTTCTCCCAAACGAAGGACACTAGAAAGAAAATTTTAAAGCCTCCTGTTAGGCCATCATCTACACGGCATAGCCCTGAATTTTCCAATGCGCAGCTCTTTGCAAAAGAGAGATATTGGCAAGGAAAAGCTGTCTTGTACCTTTGCATTTTTCTCCCAAACGAAGGACACTAGAAAGAAAATTTTAAAGCCTCCTGTTAGGCCATCATCTACACGGCATAGCCCTGAATTTTCCAATGCGCAGCTTTGTGCAAAAGAGAGATATTGGCAAGGAAAAGCTGTCTTGTACCATTGGATTTTTCTCCCAAACGAAGGACACTAGAAAGAAAATTTTAAAGCCTCCTGTTAGGCCATCATCTACACGGCATAGCCCTGAATTTTCCAATGCGCAGCTCTTTGCAAAAGAGAGATATTGGCAAGGAAAAGCTGTCTTGTACCTTTGCATTTTTCTCCCAAACGAAGGACACTAGAAAGAAAATTTTAAAGCCTCCTGTTAGGCCATCATCTACACGGCATAGCCCTGAATTTTCCAATGCGCAGCTCTTTGCAAAAGAGAGATATTGGCAAGGAAAAGCTGTCTTGTACCTTTGCATTTTTCTCCCAAACGAAGGACACTAGAAAGAAAATTTTAAAGCCTCCTGTTAGGCCATCATCTACACGGCATAGCCCTGAATTTTCCAATGCGCAGCTCTTTTCAAAAGAGAGATATTGGCAAGGAAAAGCTGTCTTGTACCTTTGCATTTTTCTCCCAAACGAAGGACACTAGAAAGAAAATTTTAAAGCCTCCTGTTAGGCCATCATCTACACGGCATAGCCCTGAATTTTCCAATGCGCAGCTCTTTGCAAAAGAGAGATATTGGCAAGGAAAAGCTGTCTTGTACCTTTGCATTTTTCTCCCAAACGAAGGACACTAGAAAGAAAATTTTAAAGCCTCCTGTTAGGCCATCATCTACACGGCATAGCCCTGAATTTTCCAATGCGCTGCTTTGTGCAAAAGAGAGATATTGGCAAGGAAAAGCTGTCTTGTACCATTGGATTTTTCTTCCAAACGAAGGACACTAGAATGAAAATTTTAAAGCCTCCTGTTAGTGCTTCATCTACACGGTATAGCCCTGAATTTTCCAATGCGTAGCTCTTTGCAAAAGAGAGATATTGGCAAGGAAAAGCTGTCTTGTACCTTTGCATTTTTCTCCCAAACGAAGGACACTAGAAATAAAATTTTAAAGCCTCCTGTTAGGCCATCATCTACACGGCAGAGCCCTGAATTTTCCAATGCGCAGCTCTTTGCAAAAGAGAGATATTGGCAAGGAAAAGCTGTCTTGTACCTTTGCATTTTTCTCCCAAACGAAGGACACTAGAAAGAAAATTTTAAAGCCTCCTGTTAGGCCATCATCTACACGGCATAGCCCTGAATTTTCCAATGCGCAGCTTTGTGCAAAAGAGAGATATTGGCAAGGAAAAACTGTCTTGTACCATAGGATTTTTCTCCCAAACGAAGGACACTAGAATGAAAATTTTAAAGCCTCCTGTTAGTGCTTCATCTACACGGTATAGCCCAGAATTTTCCAATGCGTAGCTCTTTGCAAAAGAGAGATATTGGCAAGGAAAAGCTGTCTTGTACCTTTGCATTTTTCTCCCAAACGAAGGACACTAGAAATAAAATTTTAAAGCCTCCTGTTAGGCCATCATCTACACGGCAGAGCCCTGAATTTTCCAATGCGCAGCTCTTTGCAAAAGAGAGATATTGGCAAGGAAAAGCTGTCTTGTACCTTTGCATTTTTCTCCCAAACGAAGGACACTAGAAAGAAAATTTTAAAGCCTCCTGTTAGGCCATCATCTACACGGCAGAGCCCTGAATTTTCCAATGCGCAGCTCTTTGCAAAAGAGAGATATTGACAAGGAAAAGCTGTCTTGTACCTTTGCATTTTTCTCCCAAACGAAGGACACTAGAAAGAAAATTTTATAGCCTCCTGTTAGGCCATCATCTACACGGCATAGCCCTGAATTTTCCAATGCGCAGCTCTTTGCAAAAGAGAGATATAGGTAAGGAAAAGCTGTCTTGTACCTTTGCATTTTTCTCCCAAACGAAGGACACTAGAAAGAACATTTTAAAGCCTCCTGTTAGGCCATAATCTACACGGCATAGCCCTGAATTTTCCAATGCGCAGCTCTTTGCAAAAGAGAGATATTGGCAAGGAAAAGCTGTCTTGTACCTTTCCATTTTTCTCCCAAACGAAGGACACTAGAAAGAAAATTTTAAAGCCTCCTGTTAGGCCATCATCTACACGGCATAGCCCTGAATTTTCCAATGCGCAGCTCTTTGCAAAAGAGAGATATTGGCAAGGAAAAGCTGTCTTGTACCTTTGCATTTTTCTCCCAAACGAAGGACACTAGAAAGAAAATTTTAAAGCCTCCTGTTAGGCCATCATCTACACGGCATAGCCCTGAATTTTCCAATGCGCAGCTTTGTGCAAAAGAGAGATATTGGCAAGGAAAAGCTGTCTTGTACCATTGGATTTTTCTCCCAAACGAAGGACACTAGAAAGAAAATTTTAAAGCCTCCTGTTAGGCCATCATCTACACGGCATAGCCCTGAATTTTCCAATGCGCAGCTCTTTGCAAAAGAGAGATATTGGCAAGGAAAAGCTGTCTTGTACCTTTGCATTTTTCTCCCAAACGAAGGACACTAGAAAGAAAATTTTAAAGCCTCCTGTTAGGCCATCATCTACACGGCATAGCCCTGAATTTTCCAATGCGCAGCTCTTTGCAAAAGAGAGATATTGGCAAGGAAAAGCTGTCTTGTACCTTTGCATTTTTCTCCCAAACGAAGTACACTAGAAAGAAAATTTTAAAGCCTCCTGTTAGGCCATCATCTACACGGCATAGCCCTGAATTTTCCAATGCGCAGCTCTTTGCAAAAGAGAGATATTGGCAAGGAAAAGCTGTCTTGTACCTTTGCATTTTTCTCCCAAACGAAGGACACTAGAAAGAAAATTTTAAAGCCTCCTGTTAGGCCATCATCTACACGGCATAGCCTTGAATTTTCCAATGCGCAGCTTTGTGCAAAAGAGAGATATTGGCAAGGAAAAGCTGTCTTGTACCATTGGATTTTTCTCCCAAACGAAGGACACTAGAAAGAAAATTTTAAAGCCTCCTGTTAGGCCATCATCTACACGGCATAGCCCTGAATTTTCCAATGCGCAGCTCTTTGCAAAAGAGAGATATTGGCAAGGAAAAGCTGTCTTGTACCTTTGCATTTTTCTCCCAAACGAAGGACACTAGAAATAAAATTTTAAAGCCTCCTGTTAGGCCATCATCTACACGGCAGAGCCCTGAATTTTCCAATGCGCAGCTCTTTGCAAAAGAGAGATATTGGCAAGGAAAAGCTGTCTTGTACCTTTGCATTTTTCTCCCAAACGAAGGACACTAGAAAGAAAATTTTAAAGCCTCCTGTTAGGCCATCATCTACACGGCATAGCCCTGAATTTTCCAATGCGCATCTTTGTGCAAAAGAGAGATATTGGCAAGGAAAAACTGTCTTGTACCATTGGATTTTTCTCCCAAACGAAGGACACTAGAATGAAAATTTTAAAGCCTCCTGTTAGTGCTTCATCTACACGGTATAGCCCAGAATTTTCCAATGCGTAGCTCTTTGCAAAAGAGAGATATTGGCAAGGAAAAGCTGTCTTGTACCTTTGCATTTTTCTCCCAAACGAAGGACACTAGAAAGAAAATTTTAAAGCCTCCTGTTAGGCCATCATCTACACGGCATAGCCCTGAATTTTCCAATGCGCAGCTCTTTGCAAAAGAGAGATATTGGCAAGGAAAAGCTGTCTTGTACCTTTGCATTTTTCTCCCAAACGAAGGACACTAGAAAGAAAATTTTAAAGCCTCCTGTTAGGCCATCATCTACACGGCATAGCCTTGAATTTTCCAATGCGCAGCTTTGTGCAAAAGAGAGATATTGGCAAGGAAAAGCTGTCTTGTACCATTGGATTTTTCTCCCAAACGAAGGACACTAGAATGAAAATTTTAAAGCCTCCTGTTAGTGCATCATCTACACGGTATAGCCCAGAATTTTCCAATGCGTAGCTCTTTGCAAAAGAGAGATATTGGCAAGGAAAAGCTGTCTTGTACCTTTGCATTTTTCTCCCAAACGAAGGACACTAGAAATAAAATTTTAAAGCCTCCTGTTAGGCCATCATCTACACGGCAGAGCCCTGAATTTTCCAATGCGCAGCTCTTTGCAAAAGAGAGATATTGGCAAGGAAAAGCTGTCTTGTACCTTTGCATTTTTCTCCCAAACGAAGGACACTAGAAAGAAAATTTTAAAGCCTCCTGTTAGGCCATCATCTACACGGCATAGCCCTGAATTTTCCAATGCGCAGCTTTGTGCAAAAGAGAGATATTGGCAAGGAAAAACTGTCTTGTACCATTGGATTTTTCTCCCAAACGAAGGACACTAGAATGAAAATTTTAAAGCCTCCTGTTAGTGCTTCATCTACACGGTATAGCCCAGAATTTTCCAATGCGTAGCTCTTTGCAAAAGAGAGATATTGGCAAGGAAAAGCTGTCTTGTACCTTTGCATTTTTCTCCCAAACGAAGGACACTAGAAATAAAATTTTAAAGCCTCCTGTTAGGCCATCATCTACACGGCAGAGCCCTGAATTTTCCAATGCGCAGCTCTTTGCAAAAGAGAGATATTGGCAAGGAAAAGCTGTCTTGTACCTTTGCATTTTTCTCCCAAACGAAGGACACTAGAAAGAAAATTTTAAAGCCTCCTGTTAGGCCATCATCTACACGGCATAGCCCTGAATTTTCCAATGCGCAGCTCTTTGCAAAAGAGAGATATTGGCAAGGAAAAGCTGTCTTGTACCTTTGCATTTTTCTCCCAAACGAAGGACACTAGAAAGAAAATTTTAAAGCCTCCTGTTAGGCCATAATCTACACGGCATAGCCCTGAATTTTCCAATGCGCAGCTCTTTGCAAAAGAGAGATATTGGCAAGGAAAAGCTGTCTTGTACCTTTGCATTTTTCTCCAAAACGAAGGACACTAGAAAGAAAATTTTAAAGCCTCCTGTTAGGCCATCATCTACAAGGCATAGCCCTGAATTTTCCAATGCGCAGCTCTTTGCAAAAGAGAGATATTGGCAAGGAAAAGCTGTCTTGTACCTTTGCATTTTTCTCCCAAACGAAGGACACTAGAAAGAAAAATTTAAAGCCTCCTGTTAGGCCATCATCTACACGGCATAGCCCTGAATTTTCCAATGCGCAGCTCTTTTCAAAAGAGAGATATTGGCAAGGAAAAGCTGTCTTGTACCTTAGCATTTTTCTCCCAAACGAAGGACACTAGAAATAAAATTTTAAAGCCTCCTGTTAGGCCATCATCTACACGGCAGAGCCCTGAATTTTCCAATGCGCAGCTCTTTGCAAAAGAGAGATATTGGCAAGGAAAAGCTGTCTTGTACCTTTGCATTTTTCTCCCAAACGAAGGACACTAGAAAGAAAATTTTAAAGCCTCCTGTTAGGCCATCATCTACACGGCATAGCCCTGAATTTTCCAATGCGCAGCTCTTTGCAAAAGAGAGATATTGGCAAGGAAAAGCTGTCTTGTACCTTTGCATTTTTCTCCCAAACGAAGGACACTAGAAAGAAAATTTTAAAGCCTCCTGTTAGGCCATAATCTACACGGCATAGCCCTGAATTTTCCAATGCGCAGCTCTTTGCAAAAGAGAGATATTGGCAAGGAAAAGCTAACTTGTACCTTTGCATTTTTCTCCAAAACGAAGGACACTAGAAAGAAAATTTTAAAGCCTCCTGTTAGGCCATCATCTACAAGGCATAGCCCTGAATTTTCCAATGCGCAGCTCTTTGCAAAAGAGAGATATTGGCAAGGAAAAGCTGTCTTGTACCTTTGCATTTTTCTCCCAAACGAAGGACACTAGAAAGAAAATTTTAAAGCCTCCTGTTAGGCCATCATCTACACGGCATAGCCCTGAATTTTCCAATGCGCAGCTCTTTTCAAAAGAGAGATATTGGCAAGGAAAAGCTGTCTTGTACCTTAGCATTTTTCTCCCAAACGAAGGACACTAGAAATAAAATTTTAAAGCCTCCTGTTAGGCCATCATCTACACGGCGTAGCCCTGAATTTTCCAATGCGCAGCTCTTTGCAAAAGAGAGATATTGGCAAGGAAAAGCTGTCTTGTACCTTTGCATTTTTCTCCCAAACGAAGGACACTAGAAAGAAAATTTTAAAGCCTCCTGTTAGGCCATCATCTACACGGCATAGCCCTGAATTTTCCAATGCGCAGCTCTTTGCAAAAGAGAGATATTGGCAAGGAAAAGCTGTCTTGTACCTTTGCATTTTTCTCCCAAACGAAGGACACTAGAAAGAAAATTTTAAAGCCTCCTGTTAGGCCATCATCTACACGGCATAGCCCTGAATTTTCCAATGCGCAGCTCTTTGCAAAAGAGAGATATTGGCAAGGAAAAGCTGTCTTGTACCATTGGATTTTTCTCCCAAACGAAGGACACTAGAAAGAAAATTTTAAAGCCTCCTGTTAGTGCTTCATTTACACGGTATAGCCCAGAATTTTCCAATGCGTAGCTCTTTGCAAAAGAGAGATATTGGCAAGGAAAAGCTGTCTTGTACCTTTGCATTTTTCTCCCAAACGAAGGACACTAGAAATAAAATTTTAAAGCCTCCTGTTAGGCCATCATCTACACGGCAGAGCCCTGAATTTTCCAATGCGCAGCTCTTTGCAAAAGAGAGATATTGGCAAGGAAAAGCTGTCTTGTACCTTTGCATTTTTCTCCCAAACGAAGGACACTAGAAAGAAAATTTTAAAGCCTCCTGTTAGGCCATCATCTACACGGCATAGCCCTGAATTTTCCAATGCGCAGCTCTTTGCAAAAGAGAGATATTGGCAAGGAAAAGCTGTCTTGTACCTTTGCATTTTTCTCCCAAACGAAGGACACTAGAAAGAAAATTTTAAAGCCTCCTGTTAGGCCATCATCTACACGGCATAGCCCTGAATTTTCCAATGCGCAGCTTTGTGCAAAAGAGAGATATTGGCAAGGAAAAGCTGTCTTGTACCATTGGATTTTTCTCCCAAACGAAGGACACTAGAATGAAAATTTTAAAGCCTCCTGTTAGTGCTTCATCTACACGGTATAGCCCAGAATTTTCCAATGCGTAGCTCTTTGCAAAAGAGAGATATTGGCAATGAAAAGCTGTCTTGTACCTTTGCATTTTTCTCCCAAACGAAGGACACTAGAAATAAAATTTTAAAGCCTCCTGTTAGGCCATCATCTACACGGCATAGCCCTGAATTTTCCAATGCGCAGCTCTTTGCAAAAGAGAGATATTGGCGAGGAAAAGCTGTCTTGTACCTTTGCATTTTTCTCCCAAACGAAGGACACTAGAAAGAAAATTTTAAAGCCTCCTGTTAGGCCATCATCTACACGGCATAGCCCTGAATTTTCCAATGCGCAGCTCTTTGCAAAAGAGAGATATTGGCAAGGAAAAGCTGTCTTGTACCTTTGCATTTTTCTCCCAAACGAAGGACACTAGAAAGAAAATTTTAAAGCCTCCTGTTAGGCCATCATCTACACGGCATAGCCCTGAATTTTCCAATGCGCAGCTCTTTGCAAAAGAGAGATATTGGCAAGGAAAAGCTGTCTTGTACCTTTGCATTTTTCTCCCAAACGAAGGACACTAGAAAGAAAATTTTAAAGCCTCCTGTTAGGCCATAATCTACACGGCATAGCCCTGAATTTTCCAATGCGCAGCTCTTTGCAAAAGAGAGATATTGGCAAGGAAAAGCTGTCTTGTACCTTTGCATTTTTCTCCCAAACGAAGGACACTAGAAAGAAAATTTTAAAGCCTCCTGTTAGGCCATCATCTACAAGGCATAGCCCTGAATTTTCCAATGCGCAGCTCTTTGCAAAAGAGAGATATTGGCAAGGAAAAGCTGTCTTGTACCTTTGCATTTTTCTCCCAAACGAAGGACACTAGAAAGAAAATTTTAAAGCCTCCTGTTAGGCCATCATCTACACGGCATAGCCCTGAATTTTCCAATGCGCAGCTCTTTGCAAAAGAGAGATATTGGCAAGGAAAAGCTGTCTTGTACCTTTGCATTTTTCTCCCAAACGAAGGACACTAGAAAGAAAATTTTAAAGCCTCCTGTTAGGCCATCATCTACACGGCATAGCCCTGAATTTTCCAATGCGCAGCTCTTTGCAAAAGAGAGATATTGGCAAGGAAAAGCTGTCTTGTACCTTTGCATTTTTCTCCCAAACGAAGGACACTAGAAAGAAAATTTTAAAGCCTCCTGTTAGGCCATCATCTACACGGCATAGCCCTGAATTTTCCAATGCGCAGCTCTTTGCAAAAGAGAGATATTGGCAAGGAAAAGCTGTCTTGTACCTTTGCATTTTTCTCCCAAACGAAGGACACTAGAAAGAAAATTTTAAAGCCTCCTGTTAGGCCATCATCTACACGGCATAGCCCTGAATTTTCCAATGCGCAGCTTTGTGCAAAAGAGAGATATTGGCAAGGAAAAGCTGTCTTGTACCATTGGATTTTTCTCCCAAACGAAGGACACTAGAATGAAAATTTTAAAGCCTCCTGTTAGTGCTTCATCTACACGGTATAGCCCAGAATTTTCCAATGCGTAGCTCTTTGCAAAAGAGAGATATTGGCAAGGAAAAGCTGTCTTGTACCTTTGCATTTTTCTCCCAAACGAAGGACACTAGAAATAAAATTTTAAAGCCTCCTGTTAGGCCATCATCTACACGGCAGAGCCCTGAATTTTCCAATGCGCAGCTCTTTGCAAAAGAGAGATATTGGCAAGGAAAAGCTGTCTTGTACCTTTGCATTTTTCTCCCAAACGAAGGACACTAGAAAGAAAATTTTAAAGCCTCCTGTTAGGCCATCATCTACACGGCATAGCCCTGAATTTTCCAATGCGCAGCTTTGTGCAAAAGAGAGATATTGGCAAGGAAAAGCTGTCTTGTACCATTGGATTTTTCTCCCAAACGAAGGACACTAGAATGAAAATTTTAAAGCCTCCTGTTAGTGCTTCATCTACACGGTATAGCCCAGAATTTTCCAATGCGTAGCTCTTTGCAAAAGAGAGATATTGGCAAGGAAAAGCTGTCTTGTACCTTTGCATTTTTCTCCCAAACGAAGGACACTAGAAATAAAATTTTAAAGCCTCCTGTTAGGCCATCATCTACACGGCATAGCCCTGAATTTTCCAATGCGCAGCTCTTTGCAAAAGAGAGATATTGGCAAGGAAAAGCTGTCTTGTACCTTTGCATTTTTCTCCCAAACGAAGGACACTAGAAAGAAAATTTTAAAGCCTCCTGTTAGGCCATCATCTACACGGCATAGCCCTGAATTTTCCAATGCGCAGCTCTTTGCAAAAGAGAGATATTGGCAAGGAAAAGCTGTCTTGTACCTTTGCATTTTTCTCCCAAACGAAGGACACTAGAAAGAAAATTTTAAAGCCTCCTGTTAGGCCATAATCTACACGGCATAGCCCTGAATTTTCCAATGCGCAGCTCTTTGCAAAAGAGAGATATTGGCAAGGAAAAGCTGTCTTGTACCTTTGCATTTTTCTCCCAAACGAAGGACACTAGAAAGAAAATTTTAAAGCCTCCTGTTAGGCCATCATCTACAAGGCATAGCCCTGAATTTTCCAATGCGCAGCTCTTTGCAAAAGAGAGATATTGGCAAGGAAAAGCTGTCTTGTACCTTTGCATTTTTCTCCCAAACGAAGGACACTAGAAAGAAAATTTTAAAGCCTCCTGTTAGGCCATCATCTACACGGCATAGCCCTGAATTTTCCAATGCGCAGCTCTTTTCAAAAGAGAGATATTGGCAAGGAAAAGCTGTCTTGTACCTTAGCATTTTTCTCCCAAACGAAGGACACTAGAAATAAAATTTTAAAGCCTCCTGTTAGGCCATCATCTACACGGTGTAGCCCTGAATTTTCCAATGCGCAGCTCTTTGCAAAAGAGAGATATTGGCAAGGAAAAGCTGTCTTGTACCTTTGCATTTTTCTCCCAAACGAAGGACACTAGAAAGAAAATTTTAAAGCCTCCTGTTAGGCCATCATCTACACGGCATAGCCCTGAATTTTCCAATGCGCAGCTCTTTGCAAAAGAGAGATATTGGCAAGGAAAAGCTGTCTTGTACCTTTGCATTTTTCTCCCAAACGAAGGACACTAGAAAGAAAATTTTAAAGCCTCCTGTTAGGCCATCATCTACACGGCATAGCCCTGAATTTTCCAATGCGCAGCTCTTTGCAAAAGAGAGATATTGGCAAGGAAAAGCTGTCTTGTACCATTAGATTTTTCTCCCAAACGAAGGACACTAGAAAGAAAATTTTAAAGCCTCCTGTTAGTGCTTCATTTACACGGTATAGCCCAGAATTTTCCAATGCGTAGCTCTTTGCAAAAGAGAGATATTGGCAAGGAAAAGCTGTCTTGTACCTTTGCATTTTTCTCCCAAACGAAGGACACTAGAAATAAAATTTTAAAGCCTCCTGTTAGGCCATCATCTACACGGCAGAGCCCTGAATTTTCCAATGCGCAGCTCTTTGCAAAAGAGAGATATTGGCAAGGAAAAGCTGTCTTGTACCTTTGCATTTTTCTCCCAAACGAAGGACACTAGAAAGAAAATTTTAAAGCCTCCTGTTAGGCCATCATCTACACGGCATAGCCCTGAATTTTCCAATGCGCAGCTCTTTGCAAAAGAGAGATATTGGCAAGGAAAAGCTGTCTTGTACCTTTGCATTTTTCTCCCAAACAAAGGACACTAGAAAGAAAATTTTAAAGCCTCCTGTTAGGCCATCATCTACACGGCATAGCCCTGAATTTTCCAATGCGCAGCTCTTTGCAAAAGAGAGATATTGGCAAGGAAAAGCTGTCTTGTACCTTTGCATTTTTCTCCCAAACGAAGGACACTAGAAAGAAAATTTTAAAGCCTCCTGTTAGGCCATCATCTACACGGCATAGCCCTGAATTTTCCAATGCGCAGCTTTTTGCAAAAGAGAGATATTGGCAAGGAAAAGCTGTCTTGTACCTTTGCATTTTTCTCCCAAACGAAGGACACTAGAAAGAAAATTTTAAAGCCTCCTGTTAGGCCATCATCTACACGGCATAGCCCTGAATTTTCCAATGCGCAGCTTTGTGCAAAAGAGAGATATTGGCATGGAAAAGCTGTCTTGTACCATTGGATTTTTCTCCCAAACGAAGGACACTAGAATGAAAATTTTAAAGCCTCCTGTTAGTGCTTCATCTACACGGTATAGCCCAGAATTTTCCAATGCGTAGCTCTTTGCAAAAGAGAGATATTGGCAAGGAAAAGCTGTCTTGTACCTTTGCATTTTTCTCCCAAACGAAGGACACTAGAAATAAAATTTTAAAGCCTCCTGTTAGGCCATCATCTACACGGCATAGCCCTGAATTTTCCAATGCGAAGCTCTTTGCAAAAGAGAGATATTGGCAAGGAAAAGCTGTCTTGTACCTTTGCATTTTTCTCCCAAACGAAGGACACTAGAAAGAAAATTTTAAAGCCTCCTGTTAGGCCATCATCTACACGGCATAGCCCTGAATTTTCCAATGCGCAGCTCTTTGCAAAAGAGAGATATTGGCAAGGAAAAGCTGTCTTGTACCTTTGCATTTTTCTCCCAAACGAAGGACACTAGAAAGAAAATTTTAAAGCCTCCTGTTAGGCCATCATCTACACGGCATAGCCCTGAATTTTCCAATGCGCAGCTTTGTGCAAAAGAGAGATATTGGCAAAAAAAAGCTGTCTTGTACCATTGGATTTTTCTCCCAAACGAAGGACACTAGAAAGAAAATTTTAAAGCCTCCTGTTAGGCCATCATCTACACGGCATAGCCCTGAATTTTCCAATGCGCAGCTCTTTGCAAAAGAGAGATATTGGCAAGGAAAAGCTGTCTTGTACCTTTGCATTTTTCTCCCAAACGAAGGACACTAGAAAGAAAATTTTAAAGCCTCCTGTTAGGCCATCATCTACACGGCATAGCCCTGAATTTTCCAATGCGCAGCTCTTTGCAAAAGAGAGATATTGGCAAGGAAAAGCTGTCTTGTACCTTTGCATTTTTCTCCCAAACGAAGGACACTAGAAAAAAATTTTAAAGCCTCCTGTTAGGCCATCATCTACACGGCATAGCCCTGAATTTTCCAATGCGCAGCTCTTTGCAAAAGAGAGATATTGGCAAGGAAAAGCTGTCTTGTACCTTTGCATTTTTCTCCCAAACGAAGGACACTAGAAAGAAAATTTTAAAGCCTCCTGTTAGGCCATCATCTACACGGCATAGCCCTGAATTTTCCAATGCGCAGCTTTGTGCAAAAGAGAGATATTGGCAAGGAAAAGCTGTCTTGTACCATTGGATTTTTCTCCCAAACGAAGGACCCTAGAATGAAAATTTTAAAGCCTCCTGTTAGTGCTTCATCTACACGGTATAGCCCAGAATTTTCCAATGCGTAGCTCTTTGCAAAAGAGAGATATTGGCAAGGAAAAGCTGTCTTGTACCTTTGCATTTTTCTCCCAAACGAAGGACACTAGAAATAAAATTTTAAAGCCTCCTGTTAGGCCATCATCTACACGGCAGAGCCCTGAATTTTCCAATGCGCAGCTCTTTGCAAAAGAGAGATATTGGCAAGGAAAAGCTGTCTTGTACCTTTGCATTTTTCTCCCAAACGAAGGACACTAGAAAGAAAATTTTAAAGCCTCCTGTTAGGCCATCATCTACACGGCATAGCCCTGAATTTTCCAATGCGCAGCTCTTTTCAAAAGAGAGATATTGGCAAGGAAAAGCTGTCTTGTACCTTAGCATTTTTCTCCCAAACGAAGGACACTAGAAATAAAATTTTAAAGCCTCCTGTTAGGCCATCATCTACACGGCGTAGCCCTGAATTTTCCAATGCGCAGCTCTTTGCAAAAGAGAGATATTGGCAAGGAAAAGCTGTCTTGTACCTTTGCATTTTTCTCCCAAACGAAGGACACTAGAAAGAAAATTTTAAAGCCTCCTGTTAGGCCATCATCTACACGGCATAGCCCTGAATTTTCCAATGCGCAGCTCTTTGCAAAAGAGAGATATTGGCAAGGAAAAGCTGTCTTGTACCTTTGCATTTTTCTCCCAAACAAAGGACACTAGAAAGAAAATTTTAAAGCCTCCTGTTAGGCCATCATCTACACGGCATAGCCCTGAATTTTCCAATGCGCAGCTCTTTGCAAAAGAGAGATATTGGCAAGGAAAAGCTGTCTTGTACCTTTGCATTTTTCTCCCAAACAAAGGACACTAGAAAGAAAATTTTAAAGCCTCCTGTTAGGCCATCATCTACACGGCATAGCCCTGAATTTTCCAATGCGCAGCTCTTTGCAAAAGAGAGATATTGGCAAGGAAAAGCTGTCTTGTACCTTTGCATTTTTCTCCCAAACGAAGGACACTAGAAAGAAAATTTTAAAGCCTCCTGTTAGGCCATCATCTACACGGCATAGCCCTGAATTTTCCAATGCGCAGCTTTTTGCAAAAGAGAGATATTGGCAAGGAAAAGCTGTCTTGTACCTTTGCATTTTTCTCCCAAACGAAGGACACTAGAAAGAAAATTTTAAAGCCTCCTGTTAGGCCATCATCTACACGGCATAGCCCTGAATTTTCCAATGCGCAGCTTTGTGCAAAAGAGAGATATTGGCATGGAAAAGCTGTCTTGTACCATTGGATTTTTCTCCCAAACGAAGGACACTAGAATGAAAATTTTAAAGCCTCCTGTTAGTGCTTCATCTACACGGTATAGCCCAGAATTTTCCAATGCGTAGCTCTTTGCAAAAGAGAGATATTGGCAAGGAAAAGCTGTCTTGTACCTTTGCATTTTTCTCCCAAACGAAGGACACTAGAAATAAAATTTTAAAGCCTCCTGTTAGGCCATCATCTACACGGCATAGCCCTGAATTTTCCAATGCGAAGCTCTTTGCAAAAGAGAGATATTGGCAAGGAAAAGCTGTCTTGTACCTTTGCATTTTTCTCCCAAACGAAGGACACTAGAAAGAAAATTTTAAAGCCTCCTGTTAGGCCATCATCTACACGGCATAGCCCTGAATTTTCCAATGCGCAGCTCTTTGCAAAAGAGAGATATTGGCAAGGAAAAGCTGTCTTGTACCTTTGCATTTTTCTCCCAAACGAAGGACACTAGAAAGAAAATTTTAAAGCCTCCTGTTAGGCCATCATCTACACGGCATAGCCCTGAATTTTCCAATGCGCAGCTTTGTGCAAAAGAGAGATATTGGCAAAAAAAAGCTGTCTTGTACCATTGGATTTTTCTCCCAAACGAAGGACACTAGAAAGAAAATTTTAAAGCCTCCTGTTAGGCCATCATCTACACGGCATAGCCCTGAATTTTCCAATGCGCAGCTCTTTGCAAAAGAGAGATATTGGCAAGGAAAAGCTGTCTTGTACCTTTGCATTTTTCTCCCAAACGAAGGACACTAGAAAGAAAATTTTAAAGCCTCCTGTTAGGCCATCATCTACACGGCATAGCCCTGAATTTTCCAATGCGCAGCTCTTTGCAAAAGAGAGATATTGGCAAGGAAAAGCTGTCTTGTACCTTTGCATTTTTCTCCCAAACGAAGGACACTAGAAAGAAAATTTTAAAGCCTCCTGTTAGGCCATCATCTACACGGCATAGCCCTGAATTTTCCAATGCGCAGCTCTTTGCAAAAGAGAGATATTGGCAAGGAAAAGCTGTCTTGTACCTTTGCATTTTTCTCCCAAACGAAGGACACTAGAAAGAAAATTTTAAAGCCTCCTGTTAGGCCATCATCTACACGGCATAGCCCTGAATTTTCCAATGCGCAGCTTTGTGCAAAAGAGAGATATTGGCAAGGAAAAGCTGTCTTGTACCATTGGATTTTTCTCCCAAACGAAGGACCCTAGAATGAAAATTTTAAAGCCTCCTGTTAGTGCTTCATCTACACGGTATAGCCCAGAATTTTCCAATGCGTAGCTCTTTGCAAAAGAGAGATATTGGCAAGGAAAAGCTGTCTTGTACCTTTGCATTTTTCTCCCAAACGAAGGACACTAGAAATAAAATTTTAAAGCCTCCTGTTAGGCCATCATCTACACGGCAGAGCCCTGAATTTTCCAATGCGCAGCTCTTTGCAAAAGAGAGATATTGGCAAGGAAAAGCTGTCTTGTACCTTTGCATTTTTCTCCCAAACGAAGGACACTAGAAAGAAAATTTTAAAGCCTCCTGTTAGGCCATCATCTACACGGCATAGCCCTGAATTTTCCAATGCGCAGCTCTTTTCAAAAGAGAGATATTGGCAAGGAAAAGCTGTCTTGTACCTTAGCATTTTTCTCCCAAACGAAGGACACTAGAAATAAAATTTTAAAGCCTCCTGTTAGGCCATCATCTACACGGCGTAGCCCTGAATTTTCCAATGCGCAGCTCTTTGCAAAAGAGAGATATTGGCAAGGAAAAGCTGTCTTGTACCTTTGCATTTTTCTCCCAAACGAAGGACACTAGAAAGAAAATTTTAAAGCCTCCTGTTAGGCCATCATCTACACGGCATAGCCCTGAATTTTCCAATGCGCAGCTCTTTGCAAAAGAGAGATATTGGCAAGGAAAAGCTGTCTTGTACCTTTGCATTTTTCTCCCAAACGAAGGACACTAGAAAGAAAATTTTAAAGCCTCCTGTTAGGCCATCATCTACACGGCATAGCCCTGAATTTTCCAATGCGCAGCTCTTTGCAAAAGAGAGATATTGGCAAGGAAAAGCTGTCTTGTACCATTGGATTTTTCTCCCAAACGAAGGACACTAGAAAGAAAATTTTAAAGCCTCCTGTTAGTGCTTCATTTACACGGTATAGCCCAGAATTTTCCAATGCGTAGCTCTTTGCAAAAGAGAGATATTGGCAAGGAAAAGCTGTCTTGTACCTTTGCATTTTTCTCCCAAACGAAGGACACTAGAAATAAAATTTTAAAGCCTCCCGTTAGGCCATCATCTACACGGCAGAGCCCTGAATTTTCCAATGCGCAGCTCTTTGCAAAAGAGAGATATTGGCAAGGAAAAGCTGTCTTGTACCTTTGCATTTTTCTCCCAAACGAAGGACACTAGAAAGAAAATTTTAAAGCCTCCTGTTAGGCCATCATCTACACGGCATAGCCCTGAATTTTCCAATGCGCAGCTCTTTGCAAAAGAGAGATATTGGCAAGGAAAAGCTGTCTTGTACCTTTGCATTTTTCTCCCAAACAAAGGACACTAGAAAGAAAATTTTAAAGCCTCCTGTTAGGCCATCATCTACACGGCATAGCCCTGAATTTTCCAATGCGCAGCTCTTTGCAAAAGAGAGATATTGGCAAGGAAAAGCTGTCTTGTACCTTTGCATTTTTCTCCCAAACGAAGGACACTAGAAAGAAAATTTTAAAGCCTCCTGTTAGGCCATCATCTACACGGCATAGCCCTGAATTTTCCAATGCGCAGCTCTTTGTAAAAGAGAGATATTGGCAAGGAAAAGCTGTCTTGTACCTTTGCATTTTTCTCCCAAACGAAGGACACTAGAAAGAAAATTTTAAAGCCTCCTGTTAGGCCATCATCTACACGGCATAGCCCTGAATTTTCCAATGCGCAGCTTTGTGCAAAAGAGAGATATTTGCAAGGAAAAGCTGTCTTGTACCATTGGATTTTTCTCCCAAACGAAGGACACTAGAATGAAAATTTTAAAGCCTCCTGTTAGTGCTTCATCTACACGGTATAGCCCAGAATTTTCCAATGCGTAGCTCTTTGCAAAAGAGAGATATTGGCAAGGAAAAGCTGTCTTGTACCTTTGCATTTTTCTCCCAAACGAAGGACACTAGAAATAAAATTTTAAAGCCTCCTGTTAGGCCATCATCTACACGGCAGAGCCCTGAATTTTCCAATGCGCAGCTCTTTGCAAAAGAGAGATATTGGCAAGGAAAAGCTGTCTTGTACCTTTGCATTTTTCTCCCAAACGAAGGACACTAGAAAGAAAATTTTAAAGCCTCCTGTTAGGCCATCATCTACACGGCATAGCCCTGAATTTTCCAATGCGCAGCTCTTTTCAAAAGAGAGATATTGGCAAGGAAAAGCTGTCTTGTACCTTAGCATTTTTCTCCCAAACGAAGGACAATAGAAATAAAATTTTAAAGCCTCCTGTTAGGCCATCATCTACACGGCGTAGCCCTGAATTTTCCAATGCGCAGCTCTTTGCAAAAGAGAGATATTGGCAAGGAAAAGCTGTCTTGTACCTTTGCATTTTTCTCCCAAACGAAGGACACTAGAAAGAAAATTTTAAAGCCTCCTGTTAGGCCATCATCTACACGGCATAGCCCTGAATTTTCCAATGCGCAGCTCTTTGCAAAAGAGAGATATTGGCAAGGAAAAGCTGTCTTGTACCTTTGCATTTTTCTCCCAAACGAAGGACACTAGAAAGAAAATTTTAAAGCCTCCTGTTAGGCCATCATCTACACGGCATAGCCCTGAATTTTCCAATGCGCAGCTCTTTGCAAAAGAGAGATATTGGCAAGGAAAAGCTGTCTTGTACCATTGGATTTTTCTCCCAAACGAAGGACACTAGAAAGAAAATTTTAAAGCCTCCTGTTAGTGCTTCATTTACACGGTATAGCCCAGAATTTTCCAATGCGTAGCTCTTTGCAAAAGAGAGATATTGGCAAGGAAAAGCTGTCTTGTACCTTTGCATTTTTCTCCCAAACGAAGGACACTAGAAATAAAATTTTAAAGCCTCCCGTTAGGCCATCATCTACACGGCAGAGCCCTGAATTTTCCAATGCGCAGCTCTTTGCAAAAGAGAGATATTGGCAAGGAAAAGCTGTCTTGTACCTTTGCATTTTTCTCCCAAACGAAGGACACTAGAAAGAAAATTTTAAAGCCTCCTGTTAGGCCATCATCTACACGGCATAGCCCTGAATTTTCCAATGCGCAGCTCTTTGCAAAAGAGAGATATTGGCAAGGAAAAGCTGTCTTGTACCTTTGCATTTTTCTCCCAAACAAAGGACACTAGAAAGAAAATTTTAAAGCCTCCTGTTAGGCCATCATCTACACGGCATAGCCCTGAATTTTCCAATGCGCAGCTCTTTGCAAAAGAGAGATATTGGCAAGGAAAAGCTGTCTTGTACCTTTGCATTTTTCTCCCAAACGAAGGACACTAGAAAGAAAATTTTAAAGCCTCCTGTTAGGCCATCATCTACACGGCATAGCCCTGAATTTTCCAATGCGCAGCTCTTTGTAAAAGAGAGATATTGGCAAGGAAAAGCTGTCTTGTACCTTTGCATTTTTCTCCCAAACGAAGGACACTAGAAAGAAAATTTTAAAGCCTCCTGTTAGGCCATCATCTACACGGCATAGCCCTGAATTTTCCAATGCGCAGCTTTGTGCAAAAGAGAGATATTTGCAAGGAAAAGCTGTCTTGTACCATTGGATTTTTCTCCCAAACGAAGGACACTAGAATGAAAATTTTAAAGCCTCCTGTTAGTGCTTCATCTACACGGTATAGCCCAGAATTTTCCAATGCGTAGCTCTTTGCAAAAGAGAGATATTGGCAAGGAAAAGCTGTCTTGTACCTTTGCATTTTTCTCCCAAACGAAGGACACTAGAAATAAAATTTTAAAGCCTCCTGTTAGGCCATCATCTACACGGCATAGCCCTGAATTTTCCAATGCGCAGCTTTGTGCAAAAGAGAGATATTTGCAAGGAAAAGCTGTCTTGTACCATTGGATTTTTCTCCCAAACGAAGGACACTAGAATGAAAATTTTAAAGCCTCCTGTTAGTGCTTCATCTACACGGTATAGCCCAGAATTTTCCAATGCGTAGCTCTTTGCAAAAGAGAGATATTGGCAAGGAAAAGCTGTCTTGTACCTTTGCATTTTTCTCCCAAACGAAGGACACTAGAAATAAAATTTTAAAGCCTCCTGTTAGGCCATCATCTACACGGCAGAGCCCTGAATTTTCCAATGCGCAGCTCTTTGCAAAAGAGAGATATTGGCAAGGAAAAGCTGTCTTGTACCTTTGCATTTTTCTCCCAAACGAAGGACACTAGAAAGAAAATTTTAAAGCCTCCTGTTAGGCCATCATCTACACGGCATAGCCCTGAATTTTCCAATGCGCAGCTCTTTTCAAAAGAGAGATATTGGCAAGGAAAAGCTGTCTTGTACCTTAGCATTTTTCTCCCAAACGAAGGACAATAGAAATAAAATTTTAAAGCCTCCTGTTAGGCCATCATCTACACGGCGTAGCCCTGAATTTTCCAATGCGCAGCTCTTTGCAAAAGAGAGATATTGGCAAGGAAAAGCTGTCTTGTACCTTTGCATTTTTCTCCCAAACGAAGGACACTAGAAAGAAAATTTTAAAGCCTCCTGTTAGGCCATCATCTACACGGCATAGCCCTGAATTTTCCAATGCGCAGCTCTTTGCAAAAGAGAGATATTGGCAAGGAAAAGCTGTCTTGTACCTTTGCATTTTTCTCCCAAACGAAGGACACTAGAAAGAAAATTTTAAAGCCTCCTGTTAGGCCATCATCTACACGGCATAGCCCTGAATTTTCCAATGCGCAGCTCTTTGCAAAAGAGAGATATTGGCAAGGAAAAGCTGTCTTGTACCATTGGATTTTTCTCCCAAACGAAGGACACTAGAAAGAAAATTTTAAAGCCTCCTGTTAGTGCTTCATTTACACGGTATAGCCCAGAATTTTCCAATGCGTAGCTCTTTGCAAAAGAGAGATATTGGCAAGGAAAAGCTGTCTTGTACCTTTGCATTTTTCTCCCAAACGAAGGACACTAGAAATAAAATTTTAAAGCCTCCCGTTAGGCCATCATCTACACGGCAGAGCCCTGAATTTTCCAATGCGCAGCTCTTTGCAAAAGAGAGATATTGGCAAGGAAAAGCTGTCTTGTACCTTTGCATTTTTCTCCCAAACGAAGGACACTAGAAAGAAAATTTTAAAGCCTCCTGTTAGGCCATCATCTACACGGCATAGCCCTGAATTTTCCAATGCGCAGCTCTTTGCAAAAGAGAGATATTGGCAAGGAAAAGCTGTCTTGTACCTTTGCATTTTTCTCCCAAACAAAGGACACTAGAAAGAAAATTTTAAAGCCTCCTGTTAGGCCATCATCTACACGGCATAGCCCTGAATTTTCCAATGCGCAGCTCTTTGCAAAAGAGAGATATTGGCAAGGAAAAGCTGTCTTGTACCTTTGCATTTTTCTCCCAAACGAAGGACACTAGAAAGAAAATTTTAAAGCCTCCTGTTAGGCCATCATCTACACGGCATAGCCCTGAATTTTCCAATGCGCAGCTCTTTGTAAAAGAGAGATATTGGCAAGGAAAAGCTGTCTTGTACCTTTGCATTTTTCTCCCAAACGAAGGACACTAGAAAGAAAATTTTAAAGCCTCCTGTTAGGCCATCATCTACACGGCATAGCCCTGAATTTTCCAATGCGCAGCTTTGTGCAAAAGAGAGATATTTGCAAGGAAAAGCTGTCTTGTACCATTGGATTTTTCTCCCAAACGAAGGACACTAGAATGAAAATTTTAAAGCCTCCTGTTAGTGCTTCATCTACACGGTATAGCCCAGAATTTTCCAATGCGTAGCTCTTTGCAAAAGAGAGATATTGGCAAGGAAAAGCTGTCTTGTACCTTTGCATTTTTCTCCCAAACGAAGGACACTAGAAATAAAATTTTAAAGCCTCCTGTTAGGCCATCATCTACACGGCATAGCCCTGAATTTTCCAATGCGCAGCTTTGTGCAAAAGAGAGATATTTGCAAGGAAAAGCTGTCTTGTACCATTGGATTTTTCTCCCAAACGAAGGACACTAGAATGAAAATTTTAAAGCCTCCTGTTAGTGCTTCATCTACACGGTATAGCCCAGAATTTTCCAATGCGTAGCTCTTTGCAAAAGAGAGATATTGGCAAGGAAAAGCTGTCTTGTACCTTTGCATTTTTCTCCCAAACGAAGGACACTAGAAATAAAATTTTAAAGCCTCCTGTTAGGCCATCATCTACACGGCAGAGCCCTGAATTTTCCAATGCGCAGCTCTTTGCAAAAGAGAGATATTGGCAAGGAAAAGCTGTCTTGTACCTTTGCATTTTTCTCCCAAACGAAGGACACTAGAAAGAAAATTTTAAAGCCTCCTGTTAGGCCATCATCTACACGGCATAGCCCTGAATTTTCCAATGCGCAGCTCTTTTCAAAAGAGAGATATTGGCAAGGAAAAGCTGTCTTGTACCTTAGCATTTTTCTCCCAAACGAAGGACAATAGAAATAAAATTTTAAAGCCTCCTGTTAGGCCATCATCTACACGGCGTAGCCCTGAATTTTCCAATGCGCAGCTCTTTGCAAAAGAGAGATATTGGCAAGGAAAAGCTGTCTTGTACCTTTGCATTTTTCTCCCAAACGAAGGACACTAGAAAGAAAATTTTAAAGCCTCCTGTTAGGCCATCATCTACACGGCATAGCCCTGAATTTTCCAATGCGCAGCTCTTTGCAAAAGAGAGATATTGGCAAGGAAAAGCTGTCTTGTACCATTGGATTTTTCTCCCAAACGAAGGACACTAGAAAGAAAATTTTAAAGCCTCCTGTTAGTGCTTCATTTACACGGTATAGCCCAGAATTTTCCAATGCGTAGCTCTTTGCAAAAGAGAGATATTGGCAAGGAAAAGCTGTCTTGTACCTTTGCATTTTTCTCCCAAACGAAGGACACTAGAAATAAAATTTTAAAGCCTCCCGTTAGGCCATCATCTACACGGCAGAGCCCTGAATTTTCCAATGCGCAGCTCTTTGCAAAAGAGAGATATTGGCAAGGAAAAGCTGTCTTGTACCTTTGCATTTTTCTCCCAAACGAAGGACACTAGAAAGAAAATTTTAAAGCCTCCTGTTAGGCCATCATCTACACGGCATAGCCCTGAATTTTCCAATGCGCAGCTCTTTGCAAAAGAGAGATATTGGCAAGGAAAAGCTGTCTTGTACCTTTGCATTTTTCTCCCAAACAAAGGACACTAGAAAGAAAATTTTAAAGCCTCCTGTTAGGCCATCATCTACACGGCATAGCCCTGAATTTTCCAATGCGCAGCTCTTTGCAAAAGAGAGATATTGGCAAGGAAAAGCTGTCTTGTACCTTTGCATTTTTCTCCCAAACGAAGGACACTAGAAAGAAAATTTTAAAGCCTCCTGTTAGGCCATCATCTACACGGCATAGCCCTGAATTTTCCAATGCGCAGCTCTTTGTAAAAGAGAGATATTGGCAAGGAAAAGCTGTCTTGTACCTTTGCATTTTTCTCCCAAACGAAGGACACTAGAAAGAAAATTTTAAAGCCTCCTGTTAGGCCATCATCTACACGGCATAGCCCTGAATTTTCCAATGCGCAGCTTTGTGCAAAAGAGAGATATTTGCAAGGAAAAGCTGTCTTGTACCATTGGATTTTTCTCCCAAACGAAGGACACTAGAATGAAAATTTTAAAGCCTCCTGTTAGTGCTTCATCTACACGGTATAGCCCAGAATTTTCCAATGCGTAGCTCTTTGCAAAAGAGAGATATTGGCAAGGAAAAGCTGTCTTGTACCTTTGCATTTTTCTCCCAAACGAAGGACACTAGAAATAAAATTTTAAAGCCTCCTGTTAGGCCATCATCTACACGGCATAGCCCTGAATTTTCCAATGCGCAGCTTTGTGCAAAAGAGAGATATTTGCAAGGAAAAGCTGTCTTGTACCATTGGATTTTTCTCCCAAACGAAGGACACTAGAATGAAAATTTTAAAGCCTCCTGTTAGTGCTTCATCTACACGGTATAGCCCAGAATTTTCCAATGCGTAGCTCTTTGCAAAAGAGAGATATTGGCAAGGAAAAGCTGTCTTGTACCTTTGCATTTTTCTCCCAAACGAAGGACACTAGAAATAAAATTTTAAAGCCTCCTGTTAGGCCATCATCTACACGGCAGAGCCCTGAATTTTCCAATGCGCAGCTCTTTGCAAAAGAGAGATATTGGCAAGGAAAAGCTGTCTTGTACCTTTGCAT
This sequence comes from Pseudophryne corroboree, assembly GCF_028390025.1. Taxonomy (NCBI): domain Eukaryota; kingdom Metazoa; phylum Chordata; class Amphibia; order Anura; family Myobatrachidae; genus Pseudophryne; species Pseudophryne corroboree. The sequence continues at coordinate 111,006 of NW_026967834.1, read as the reverse complement.
TTTTCTCCCAAACGAAGGACACTAGAAAGAAAATTTTAAAGCCTCCTGTTAGGCCATCATCTACACGGCATAGCCCTGAATTTTCCAATGCGCAGCTCTTTTCAAAAGAGAGATATTGGCAAGGAAAAGCTGTCTTGTACCTTAGCATTTTTCTCCCAAACGAAGGACAATAGAAATAAAATTTTAAAGCCTCCTGTTAGGCCATCATCTACACGGCGTAGCCCTGAATTTTCCAATGCGCAGCTCTTTGCAAAAGAGAGATATTGGCAAGGAAAAGCTGTCTTGTACCTTTGCATTTTTCTCCCAAACGAAGGACACTAGAAAGAAAATTTTAAAGCCTCCTGTTAGGCCATCATCTACACGGCATAGCCCTGAATTTTCCAATGCGCAGCTCTTTGCAAAAGAGAGATATTGGCAAGGAAAAGCTGTCTTGTACCTTTGCATTTTTCTCCCAAACGAAGGACACTAGAAAGAAAATTTTAAAGCCTCCTGTTAGGCCATCATCTACACGGCATAGCCCTGAATTTTCCAATGCGCAGCTCTTTGCAAAAGAGAGATATTGGCAAGGAAAAGCTGTCTTGTACCATTGGATTTTTCTCCCAAACGAAGGACACTAGAAAGAAAATTTTAAAGCCTCCTGTTAGTGCTTCATTTACACGGTATAGCCCAGAATTTTCCAATGCGTAGCTCTTTGCAAAAGAGAGATATTGGCAAGGAAAAGCTGTCTTGTACCTTTGCATTTTTCTCCCAAACGAAGGACACTAGAAATAAAATTTTAAAGCCTCCCGTTAGGCCATCATCTACACGGCAGAGCCCTGAATTTTCCAATGCGCAGCTCTTTGCAAAAGAGAGATATTGGCAAGGAAAAGCTGTCTTGTACCTTTGCATTTTTCTCCCAAACGAAGGACACTAGAAAGAAAATTTTAAAGCCTCCTGTTAGGCCATCATCTACACGGCATAGCCCTGAATTTTCCAATGCGCAGCTCTTTGCAAAAGAGAGATATTGGCAAGGAAAAGCTGTCTTGTACCTTTGCATTTTTCTCCCAAACAAAGGACACTAGAAAGAAAATTTTAAAGCCTCCTGTTAGGCCATCATCTACACGGCATAACCCTGAATTTTCCAATGCGCAGCTCTTTGCAAAAGAGAGATATTGGCAAGGAAAAGCTGTCTTGTACCTTTGCATTTTTCTCCCAAACGAAGGACACTAGAAAGAAAATTTTAAAGCCTCCTGTTAGGCCATCATCTACACGGCATAGCCCTGAATTTTCCAATGCGCAGCTCTTTGCAAAAGAGAGATATTGGCAAGGAAAAGCTGTCTTGTACCTTTGCATTTTTCTCCCAAACGAAGGACACTAGAAAGAAAATTTTAAAGCCTCCTGTTAGGCCATCATCTACACGGCATAGCCCTGAATTTTCCAATGCGCAGCTTTGTGCAAAAGAGAGATATTGGCAAGGAAAAGCTGTCTTGTACCATTGGATTTTTCTCCCGAACGAAGGACACTAGAATGAAAATTTTAAAGCCTCCTGTTAGTGCTTCATCTACACGGTATAGCCCAGAATTTTCCAATGCGTAGCTCTTTGCAAAAGAGAGATATTGGCAAGGAAAAGCTGTCTTGTACCTTTGCATTTTTCTCCCAAACGAAGGACACTAGAAATAAAATTTTAAAGCCTCCTGTTAGGCCATCATCTACACGGCATAGCCCTGAATTTTCCAATGCGCAGCTATTTGCAAAAGAGAGATATTGGCAAGGAAAAGCTGTCTTGTACCTTTGCATTTTTCTCCCAAACGAAGGACACTAGAAAGAAAATTTTAAAGCCTCCTGTTAGGCCATCATCTACACGGCATAGCCCTGAATTTTCCAATGCGCAGCTTTGTGCAAAAGAGAGATATTGGCAAGGAAAAGCTGTCTTGTACCATTGGATTTTTCTCCCAAACGAAGGACACTAGAAAGAAAATTTTAAAGCCTCCTGTTAGGCCATCATCTACACGGCATAGCCCTGAATTTTCCAATGCGCAGCTCTTTGCAAAAGAGAGATATTGGCAAGGAAAAGCTGTCTTGTACCTTTGCATTTTTCTCCCAAACGAAGGACACTAGAAAGAAAATTTTAAAGCCTCCTGTTAGGCCATCATCTACACGGCATAGCCCTGAATTTTCCAATGCGCAGCTCTTTGCAAAAGAGAGATATTGGCAAGGAAAAGCTGTCTTGTACCTTTGCATTTTTCTCCCAAACGAAGGACACTAGAAAGAAAATTTTAAAGCCTCCTGTTAGGCCATCATCTACACGGCATAGCCCTGAATTTTCCAATGCGCAGCTCTTTGCAAAAGAGAGATATTGGCAAGGAAAAGCTGTCTTGTACCTTTGCATTTTTCTCCCAAACGAAGGACACTAGAAAGAAAATTTTAAAGCCTCCTGTTAGGCCATCATCTACACGGCATAGCCCTGAATTTTCCAATGCGCAGCTTTGTGCAAAAGAGAGATATTGGCAAGGAAAAGCTGTCTTGTACCATTGGATTTTTCTCCCAAACGAAGGACACTAGAATGAAAATTTTAAAGCCTCCTGTTAGTGCTTCATCTACACGGTATAGCCCAGAATTTTCCAATGCGTAGCTCTTTGCAAAAGAGAGATATTGGCAAGGAAAAGCTGTCTTGTACCTTTGCATTTTTCTCCCAAACGAAGGACACTAGAAATAAAATTTTAAAGCCTCCCGTTAGGCCATCATCTACACGGCAGAGCCCTGAATTTTCCAATGCGCAGCTCTTTGCAAAAGAGAGATTTTGGCAAGGAAAAGCTGTCTTGTACCTTTGCATTTTTCTCCCAAACGAAGGACACTAGAAAGAAAATTTTAAAGCCTCCTGTTAGGCCATCATCTACACGGCATAGCCCTGAATTTTCCAATGCGCAGCTCTTTGCAAAAGAGAGATATTGGCAAGGAAAAGCTGTCTTGTACCTTTGCATTTTTCTCCCAAACAAAGGACACTAGAAAGAAAATTTTAAAGCCTCCTGTTAGGCCATCATCTACACGGCATAACCCTGAATTTTCCAATGCGCAGCTCTTTGCAAAAGAGAGATATTGGCAAGGAAAAGCTGTCTTGTACCTTTGCATTTTTCTCCCAAACGAAGGACACTAGAAAGAAAATTTTAAAGCCTCCTGTTAGGCCATCATCTACACGGCATAGCCCTGAATTTTCCAATGCGCAGCTCTTTGCAAAAGAGAGATATTGGCAAGGAAAAGCTGTCTTGTACCTTTGCATTTTTCTCCCAAACGAAGGACACTAGAAAGAAAATTTTAAAGCCTCCTGTTAGGCCATCATCTACACGGCATAGCCCTGAATTTTCCAATGCGCAGCTTTGTGCAAAAGAGAGATATTGGCAAGGAAAAGCTGTCTTGTACCATTGGATTTTTCTCCCAAACGAAGGACACTAGAATGAAAATTTTAAAGCCTCCTGTTAGTGCTTCATCTACACGGTATAGCCCAGAATTTTCCAATGCGTAGCTCTTTGCAAAAGAGAGATATTGGCAAGGAAAAGCTGTCTTGTACCTTTGCATTTTTCTCCCAAACGAAGGACACTAGAAATAAAATTTTAAAGCCTCCTGTTAGGCCATCATCTACACGGCATAGCCCTGAATTTTCCAATGCGCAGCTATTTGCAAAAGAGAGATATTGGCAAGGAAAAGCTGTCTTGTACCTTTGCATTTTTCTCCCAAACGAAGGACACTAGAAAGAAAATTTTAAAGCCTCCTGTTAGGCCATCATCTACACGGCATAGCCCTGAATTTTCCAATGCGCAGCTCTTTGCAAAAGAGAGATATTGGCAAGGAAAAGCTGTCTTGTACCTTTGCATTTTTCTCCCAAACGAAGGACACTAGAAAGAAAATTTTAAAGCCTCCTGTTAGGCCATCATCTACACGGCATAGCCCTGAATTTTCCAATGCGCAGCTTTGTGCAAAAGAGAGATATTGGCAAGGAAAAGCTGTCTTGTACCATTGGATTTTTCTCCCAAACGAAGGACACTAGAAAGAAAATTTTAAAGCCTCCTGTTAGGCCATCATCTACACGGCATAGCCCTGAATTTTCCAATGCGCAGCTCTTTGCAAAAGAGAGATATTGGCAAGGAAAAGCTGTCTTGTACCTTTGCATTTTTCTCCCAAACGAAGGACACTAGAAAGAAAATTTTAAAGCCTCCTGTTAGGCCATCATCTACACGGCATAGCCCTGAATTTTCCAATGCGCAGCTCTTTGTAAAAGAGAGATATTGGCAAGGAAAAGCTGTCTTGTACCTTTGCATTTTTCTCCCAAACGAAGGACACTAGAAAGAAAATTTTAAAGCCTCCTGTTAGGCCATCATCTACACGGCATAGCCCTGAATTTTCCAATGCGCAGCTTTGTGCAAAAGAGAGATATTTGCAAGGAAAAGCTGTCTTGTACCATTGGATTTTTCTCCCAAACGAAGGACACTAGAATGAAAATTTTAAAGCCTCCTGTTAGTGCTTCATCTACACGGTATAGCCCAGAATTTTCCAATGCGTAGCTCTTTGCAAAAGAGAGATATTGGCAAGGAAAAGCTGTCTTGTACCTTTGCATTTTTCTCCCAAACGAAGGACACTAGAAATAAAATTTTAAAGCCTCCTGTTAGGCCATCATCTACACGGCAGAGCCCTGAATTTTCCAATGCGCAGCTCTTTGCAAAAGAGAGATATTGGCAAGGAAAAGCTGTCTTGTACCTTTGCATTTTTCTCCCAAACGAAGGACACTAGAAAGAAAATTTTAAAGCCTCCTGTTAGGCCATCATCTACACGGCATAGCCCTGAATTTTCCAATGCGCAGCTCTTTTCAAAAGAGAGATATTGGCAAGGAAAAGCTGTCTTGTACCTTAGCATTTTTCTCCCAAACGAAGGACAATAGAAATAAAATTTTAAAGCCTCCTGTTAGGCCATCATCTACACGGCGTAGCCCTGAATTTTCCAATGCGCAGCTCTTTGCAAAAGAGAGATATTGGCAAGGAAAAGCTGTCTTGTACCTTTGCATTTTTCTCCCAAACGAAGGACACTAGAAAGAAAATTTTAAAGCCTCCTGTTAGGCCATCATCTACACGGCATAGCCCTGAATTTTCCAATGCGCAGCTCTTTGCAAAAGAGAGATATTGGCAAGGAAAAGCTGTCTTGTACCTTTGCATTTTTCTCCCAAACGAAGGACACTAGAAAGAAAATTTTAAAGCCTCCTGTTAGGCCATCATCTACACGGCATAGCCCTGAATTTTCCAATGCGCAGCTCTTTGCAAAAGAGAGATATTGGCAAGGAAAAGCTGTCTTGTACCATTGGATTTTTCTCCCAAACGAAGGACACTAGAAAGAAAATTTTAAAGCCTCCTGTTAGTGCTTCATTTACACGGTATAGCCCAGAATTTTCCAATGCGTAGCTCTTTGCAAAAGAGAGATATTGGCAAGGAAAAGCTGTCTTGTACCTTTGCATTTTTCTCCCAAACGAAGGACACTAGAAATAAAATTTTAAAGCCTCCCGTTAGGCCATCATCTACACGGCAGAGCCCTGAATTTTCCAATGCGCAGCTCTTTGCGAAAGAGAGATATTGGCAAGGAAAAGCTGTCTTGTACCTTTGCATTTTTCTCCCAAACGAAGGACACTAGAAAGAAAATTTTAAAGCCTCCTGTTAGGCCATCATCTACACGGCATAGCCCTGAATTTTCCAATGCGCAGCTCTTTGCAAAAGAGAGATATTGGCAAGGAAAAGCTGTCTTGTACCTTTGCATTTTTCTCCCAAACAAAGGACACTAGAAAGAAAATTTTAAAGCCTCCTGTTAGGCCATCATCTACACGGCATAACCCTGAATTTTCCAATGCGCAGCTCTTTGCAAAAGAGAGATATTGGCAAGGAAAAGCTGTCTTGTACCTTTGCATTTTTCTCCCAAACGAAGGACACTAGAAAGAAAATTTTAAAGCCTCCTGTTAGGCCATCATCTACACGGCATAGCCCTGAATTTTCCAATGCGCAGCTCTTTGCAAAAGAGAGATATTGGCAAGGAAAAGCTGTCTTGTACCTTTGCATTTTTCTCCCAAACGAAGGACACTAGAAAGAAAATTTTAAAGCCTCCTGTTAGGCCATCATCTACACGGCATAGCCCTGAATTTTCCAATGCGCAGCTTTGTGCAAAAGAGAGATATTGGCAAGGAAAAGCTGTCTTGTACCATTGGATTTTTCTCCCGAACGAAGGACACTAGAATGAAAATTTTAAAGCCTCCTGTTAGTGCTTCATCTACACGGTATAGCCCAGAATTTTCCAATGCGTAGCTCTTTGCAAAAGAGAGATATTGGCAAGGAAAAGCTGTCTTGTACCTTTGCATTTTTCTCCCAAACGAAGGACACTAGAAATAAAATTTTAAAGCCTCCTGTTAGGCCATCATCTACACGGCATAGCCCTGAATTTTCCAATGCGCAGCTATTTGCAAAAGAGAGATATTGGCAAGGAAAAGCTGTCTTGTACCTTTGCATTTTTCTCCCAAACGAAGGACACTAGAAAGAAAATTTTAAAGCCTCCTGTTAGGCCATCATCTACACGGCATAGCCCTGAATTTTCCAATGCGCAGCTTTGTGCAAAAGAGAGATATTGGCAAGGAAAAGCTGTCTTGTACCATTGGATTTTTCTCCCAAACGAAGGACACTAGAAAGAAAATTTTAAAGCCTCCTGTTAGGCCATCATCTACACGGCATAGCCCTGAATTTTCCAATGCGCAGCTCTTTGCAAAAGAGAGATATTGGCAAGGAAAAGCTGTCTTGTACCTTTGCATTTTTCTCCCAAACGAAGGACACTAGAAAGAAAATTTTAAAGCCTCCTGTTAGGCCATCATCTACACGGCATAGCCCTGAATTTTCCAATGCGCAGCTCTTTGCAAAAGAGAGATATTGGCAAGGAAAAGCTGTCTTGTACCTTTGCATTTTTCTCCCAAACGAAGGACACTAGAAAGAAAATTTTAAAGCCTCCTGTTAGGCCATCATCTACACGGCATAGCCCTGAATTTTCCAATGCGCAGCTCTTTGCAAAAGAGAGATATTGGCAAGGAAAAGCTGTCTTGTACCTTTGCATTTTTCTCCCAAACGAAGGACACTAGAAAGAAAATTTTAAAGCCTCCTGTTAGGCCATCATCTACACGGCATAGCCCTGAATTTTCCAATGCGCAGCTTTGTGCAAAAGAGAGATATTGGCAAGGAAAAGCTGTCTTGTACCATTGGATTTTTCTCCCAAACGAAGGACACTAGAATGAAAATTTTAAAGCCTCCTGTTAGTGCTTCATCTACACGGTATAGCCCAGAATTTTCCAATGCGTAGCTCTTTGCAAAAGAGAGATATTGGCAAGGAAAAGCTGTCTTGTACCTTTGCATTTTTCTCCCAAACGAAGGACACTAGAAATAAAATTTTAAAGCCTCCCGTTAGGCCATCATCTACACGGCAGAGCCCTGAATTTTCCAATGCGCAGCTCTTTGCAAAAGAGAGATTTTGGCAAGGAAAAGCTGTCTTGTACCTTTGCATTTTTCTCCCAAACGAAGGACACTAGAAAGAAAATTTTAAAGCCTCCTGTTAGGCCATCATCTACACGGCATAGCCCTGAATTTTCCAATGCGCAGCTCTTTGCAAAAGAGAGATATTGGCAAGGAAAAGCTGTCTTGTACCTTTGCATTTTTCTCCCAAACAAAGGACACTAGAAAGAAAATTTTAAAGCCTCCTGTTAGGCCATCATCTACACGGCATAACCCTGAATTTTCCAATGCGCAGCTCTTTGCAAAAGAGAGATATTGGCAAGGAAAAGCTGTCTTGTACCTTTGCATTTTTCTCCCAAACGAAGGACACTAGAAAGAAAATTTTAAAGCCTCCTGTTAGGCCATCATCTACACGGCATAGCCCTGAATTTTCCAATGCGCAGCTCTTTGCAAAAGAGAGATATTGGCAAGGAAAAGCTGTCTTGTACCTTTGCATTTTTCTCCCAAACGAAGGACACTAGAAAGAAAATTTTAAAGCCTCCTGTTAGGCCATCATCTACACGGCATAGCCCTGAATTTTCCAATGCGCAGCTTTGTGCAAAAGAGAGATATTGGCAAGGAAAAGCTGTCTTGTACCATTGGATTTTTCTCCCAAACGAAGGACACTAGAATGAAAATTTTAAAGCCTCCTGTTAGTGCTTCATCTACACGGTATAGCCCAGAATTTTCCAATGCGTAGCTCTTTGCAAAAGAGAGATATTGGCAAGGAAAAGCTGTCTTGTACCTTTGCATTTTTCTCCCAAACGAAGGACACTAGAAATAAAATTTTAAAGCCTCCTGTTAGGCCATCATCTACACGGCATAGCCCTGAATTTTCCAATGCGCAGCTATTTGCAAAAGAGAGATATTGGCAAGGAAAAGCTGTCTTGTACCTTTGCATTTTTCTCCCAAACGAAGGACACTAGAAAGAAAATTTTAAAGCCTCCTGTTAGGCCATCATCTACACGGCATAGCCCTGAATTTTCCAATGCGCAGCTCTTTGCAAAAGAGAGATATTGGCAAGGAAAAGCTGTCTTGTACCTTTGCATTTTTCTCCCAAACGAAGGACACTAGAAAGAAAATTTTAAAGCCTCCTGTTAGGCCATCATCTACACGGCATAGCCCTGAATTTTCCAATGCGCAGCTTTGTGCAAAAGAGAGATATTGGCAAGGAAAAGCTGTCTTGTACCATTGGATTTTTCTCCCAAACGAAGGACACTAGAAAGAAAATTTTAAAGCCTCCTGTTAGGCCATCATCTACACGGCATAGCCCTGAATTTTCCAATGCGCAGCTCTTTGCAAAAGAGAGATATTGGCAAGGAAAAGCTGTCTTGTACCTTTGCATTTTTCTCCCAAACGAAGGACACTAGAAAGAAAATTTTAAAGCCTCCTGTTAGGCCATCATCTACACGGCATAGCCCTGAATTTTCCAATGCGCAGCTCTTTGCAAAAGAGAGATATTGGCAAGGAAAAGCTGTCTTGTACCTTTGCATTTTTCTCCCAAACGAAGGACACTAGAAAGAAAATTTTAAAGCCTCCTGTTAGGCCATCATCTACACGGCATAGCCCTGAATTTTCCAATGCGCAGCTCTTTGCAAAAGAGAGATATTGGCAAGGAAAAGCTGTCTTGTACCTTTGCATTTTTCTCCCAAACGAAGGACACTAGAAAGAAAATTTTAAAGCCTCCTGTTAGGCCATCATCTACACGGCATAGCCCTGAATTTTCCAATGCGCAGCTTTGTGCAAAAGAGAGATATTGGCAAGGAAAAGCTGTCTTGTACCATTGGATTTTTCTCCCAAACGAAGGACACTAGAATGAAAATTTTAAAGCCTCCTGTTAGTGCTTCATCTACACGGTATAGCCCAGAATTTTCCAATGCGTAGCTCTTTGCAAAAGAGAGATATTGGCAAGGAAAAGCTGTCTTGTACCTTTGCATTTTTCTCCCAAACGAAGGACACTAGAAATAAAATTTTAAAGCCTCCCGTTAGGCCATCATCTACACGGCAGAGCCCTGAATTTTCCAATGCGCAGCTCTTTGCAAAAGAGAGATATTGGCAAGGAAAAGCTGTCTTGTACCTTTGCATTTTTCTCCCAAACGAAGGACACTAGAAAGAAAATTTTAAAGCCTCCTGTTAGGCCATCATCTACACGGCATAGCCCTGAATTTTCCAATGCGCAGCTCTTTGCAAAAGAGAGATATTGGCAAGGAAAAGCTGTCTTGTACCTTTGCATTTTTCTCCCAAACAAAGGACACTAGAAAGAAAATTTTAAAGCCTCCTGTTAGGCCATCATCTACACGGCATAACCCTGAATTTTCCAATGCGCAGCTCTTTGCAAAAGAGAGATATTGGCAAGGAAAAGCTGTCTTGTACCTTTGCATTTTTCTCCCAAACGAAGGACACTAGAAAGAAAATTTTAAAGCCTCCTGTTAGGCCATCATCTACACGGCATAGCCCTGAATTTTCCAATGCGCAGCTCTTTGCAAAAGAGAGATATTGGCAAGGAAAAGCTGTCTTGTACCTTTGCATTTTTCTCCCAAACGAAGGACACTAGAAAGAAAATTTTAAAGCCTCCTGTTAGGCCATCATCTACACGGCATAGCCCTGAATTTTCCAATGCGCAGCTTTGTGCAAAAGAGAGATATTGGCAAGGAAAAGCTGTCTTGTACCATTGGATTTTTCTCCCAAACGAAGGACACTAGAATGAAAATTTTAAAGCCTCCTGTTAGTGCTTCATCTACACGGTATAGCCCAGAATTTTCCAATGCGTAGCTCTTTGCAAAAGAGAGATATTGGCAAGGAAAAGCTGTCTTGTACCTTTGCATTTTTCTCCCAAACGAAGGACACTAGAAATAAAATTTTAAAGCCTCCTGTTAGGCCATCATCTACACGGCATAGCCCTGAATTTTCCAATGCGCAGCTATTTGCAAAAGAGAGATATTGGCAAGGAAAAGCTGTCTTGTACCTTTGCATTTTTCTCCCAAACGAAGGACACTAGAAAGAAAATTTTAAAGCCTCCTGTTAGGCCATCATCTACACGGCATAGCCCTGAATTTTCCAATGCGCAGCTCTTTGCAAAAGAGAGATATTGGCAAGGAAAAGCTGTCTTGTACCTTTGCATTTTTCTCCCAAACGAAGGACACTAGAAAGAAAATTTTAAAGCCTCCTGTTAGGCCATCATCTACACGGCATAGCCCTGAATTTTCCAATGCGCAGCTTTGTGCAAAAGAGAGATATTGGCAAGGAAAAGCTGTCTTGTGCCATTGGATTTTTCTCCCAAACGAAGGACACTAGAAAGAAAATTTTAAAGCCTCCTGTTAGGCCATCATCTACACGGCATAGCCCTGAATTTTCCAATGCGCAGCTCTTTGCAAAAGAGAGATATTGGCAAGGAAAAGCTGTCTTGTACCTTTGCATTTTTCTCCCAAACGAAGGACACTAGAAAGAAAATTTTAAAGCCTCCTGTTAGGCCATCATCTACACGGCATAGCCCTGAATTTTCCAATGCGCAGCTCTTTGCAAAAGAGAGATATTGGCAAGAAAAAGCTGTCTTGTACCTTTGCATTTTTCTCCCAAACGAAGGACACTAGAAAGAAAATTTTAAAGCCTCCTGTTAGGCCATCATCTACACGGCATAGCCCTGAATTTTCCAATGCGCAGCTCTTTGCAAAAGAGAGATATTGGCAAGGAAAAGCTGTCTTGTACCTTTGCATTTTTCTCCCAAACGAAGGACACTAGAAAGAAAATTTTAAAGCCTCCTGTTAGGCCATCATCTACACGGCATAGCCCTGAATTTTCCAATGCGCAGCTTTGTGCAAAAGAGAGATATTGGCAAGGAAAAGCTGTCTTGTACCATTGGATTTTTCTCCCAAACGAAGGACACTAGAATGAAAATTTTAAAGCCTCCTGTTAGTGCTTCATCTACACGGTATAGCCCAGAATTTTCCAATGCGTAGCTCTTTGCAAAAGAGAGATATTGGCAAGGAAAAGCTGTCTTGTACCTTTGCATTTTTCTCCCAAACGAAGGACACTAGAAATAAAATTTTAAAGCCTCCTGTTAGGCCATCATCTACACGGCAGAGCCCTGAATTTTCCAATGCGCAGCTCTTTGCAAAAGAGAGATATTGGCAAGGAAAAGCTGTCTTGTACCTTTGCATTTTTCTCCCAAACGAAGGACACTAGAAAGAAAATTTTAAAGCCACCTGTTAGGCCATCATCTACACGGCATAGCCCTGAATTTTCCAATGCGCAGCTTTGTGCAAAAGAGAGATATTGGCAAGGAAAAGCAGTCTTGTACCATTGGATTTTTCTCCCAAACGAAGGACACTAGAATGAAAATTTTAAAGCCTCCTGTTAGTGCTTCATCTACACGGTATAGCCCAGAATTTTCCAATGCGTAGCTCTTTGCAAAAGAGAGATATTGGCAAGGAAAAGCTGTCTTGTACCTTTGCATTTTTCTCCCAAACGAAGGACACTAGAAATAAAATTTTAAAGCCTCCTGTTAGGCCATCATCTACACGGCATGGCCCTGAATTTTCCAATGCGCAGCTCTTTGCAAAAGAGAGATATTGGCAAGGAAAAGCTGTCTTGTACCTTTGCATTTTTCTCCCAAACGAAGGACAGTAGAAAGAAAATTTTAAAGCCTCCTGTTAGGCCATCATCTACACGGCATAGCCCTGAATTTTCCAATGCGCAGCTTTGTGCAAAAGAGAGATATTGGCAAGGAAAAGCTGTCTTGTACCATTGGATTTTTCTCCCAAACGAAGGACACTAGAATGAAAATTTTAAAGCCTCCTGTTAGGCCATCATCTACACGGCATAGCCCTGAATTTTCCAATGCGCAGCTCTTTGCAAAAGAGAGATATTGGCAAGGAAAAGCTGTCTTGTACCTTTGCATTTTTCTCCCAAACGAAGGACACTAGAAAGAAAATTGTAAAGCCTCCTGTTAGGCCATCATCTACACGGCATAGCCCTGAATTTTCCAATGCGCAGCTCTTTACAAAAGAGAGATATTGGCAAGGAAAAGCTGTCTTGTACCTTTGCATTTTTCTCCCAAACGAAGGACACTAGAAAGAAAATTTTAAAGCCTCCTGTTAGGCCATCATCTACACGGCATAGCCCTGAATTTTCCAATGCGCAGCTCTTTGCAAAAGAGAGATATTGGCAAGGAAAAGCTGTCTTGTACCTTTGCATTTTTCTCCCAAACGAAGGACACTAGAAAGAAAATTTTAAAGCCTCCTGTTCTGCCATCATCTACACGGCATAGCCCTGAATTTTCCAATGCGCAGCTCTTTGCAAAAGAGAGATATTGGCAAGGAAAAGCTGTCTTGTACCTTTGCATTTTTCTCCCAAACGAAGGACAGTAGAAAGAAAATTTTAAAGCCTCCTGTTAGGCCATCATCTACACGGCATAGCCCTGAATTTTCCAATGCGCAGCTTTGGCAAAAGAGAGATATTGGCAAGGAAAAGCTGTCTTGTACCATTGGATTTTTCTCCCAAACGAAGGATACTAGAATTAAAATTTTAAAGCCTCCTGTTAGGCCATCATCTACACGGCATAGCCCTGAATTTTCCAATGCGCAGCTCTTTGCAAAAGAGAGATATTGGCAAGGAAAAGCTGTCTTGTACCTTTGCATTTTTCTCCCAAACGAAGGACACTAGAAAGAAAATTTTAAAGCCTCCTGTTAGGCCATCATCTACACGGCATAGCCCTGAATTTTCCAATGCGCAGCTCTTTACAAAAGAGAGATATTGGCAAGGAAAAGCTGTCTTGTACCTTTGCATTTTTCTCCCAAACGAAGGACACTAGAAAGAAAATTTTAAAGCCTCCTGTTAGGCCATCATCTACACGGCATAGCCCTGAATTTTCCAATGCGCAGCTCTTTGCAAAAGAGAGATATTGGCAAGGAAAAGCTGTCTTGTACCTTTGCATTTTTCTCCCAAACGAAGGACACTAGAAAGAAAATTTTAAAGCCTCCTGTTAGGCCATCATCTACACGGCATAGCCCTGAATTTTCCAATGCGCAGCTCTTTGCAAAAGAGAGATATTGGCAAGGAAAAGCTGTCTTGTACCTTTGCATTTTTCTCCCAAACGAAGGACACTAGAAAGAAAATTTTAAAGCCTCCTGTTAGGCCATCATCTACACGGCATAGCCCTGAATTTTCCAATGCGCAGCTCTTTTCAAAAGAGAGATATTGGCATGGAAAAGCTGTCTTGTACCTTTGCATTTTTCTCCCAAACGAAGGACACTAGAAAGAAAATTTTAAAGCCTCCTGTTAGGCCATCATCTACACGGCATAGCCCTGAATTTTCCAATGCGCAGCTTTGTGCAAAAGAGAGATATTGGCAAGGAAAAGCTGTCTTGTACCATTGGATTTTTCTCCCAAACGAAGCATACTAGAATGAAAATTTTAAAGCCTCCTGTTAGGCCATCATCTACACGGCATAGCCCTGAATTTTCCAATGCACAGCTCTTTGCAAAAGAGAGATATTGGCAAGGAAAAGCTGTCTTGTACCTTTGCATTTTTCTCCCAAACGAAGGACACTAGAAAGAAAATTTTAAAGCCTCCTGTTAGGCCATCATCTACACGGCATAGCCCTGAATTTTCCAATGCGCAGCTCTTTGCAAAAGAGAGATATTGGCAAGGAAAAGCTGTCTTGTACCTTTGCATTTTTCTCCCAAACGAAGGACACTAGAAAGAAAATTTTAAAGCCTCCTGTTAGGCCATCATCTACACGGCATAGCCCTGAATTTTCCAATGCGCAGCTCTTTGCAAAAGAGAGATATTGGCAAGGAAAAGCTGTCTTGTACCTTTGCATTTTTCTCCCAAACGAAGGACACTAGAAAGAAAATTTTAAAGCCTCCTGTTAGGCCATCATCTACACGGCATAGCCCTGAATTTTCCAATGCGCAGCTCTTTGCAAAAGAGAGATATTGGCAAGGAAAAGCTGTCTTGTACCTTTGCATTTGTCTCCCAAACGAAGGACACTAGAAAGAAAATTTTAAAGCCTCCTGTTAGGCCATCATCTACACGGCATAGCCCTGAATTTTCCAATGCGCAGCTCTTTTCAAAAGAGAGATATTGGCAAGGAAAAGCTGTCTTGTACCTTTGCATTTTTCTCCCAAACGAAGGACACTAGAAAGAAAATTTTAAAGCCTCCTGTTAGGCCATCATCTACACGGCATAGCCCTGAATTTTCCAATGCGCAGCTTTGTGCAAAAGAGAGATATTGGCAAGGAAAAGCTGTCTTGTACCATTGGATTTTTCTCCCAAACGAAGCATACTAGAATGAAAATTTTAAAGCCTCCTGTTAGGCCATCATCTACACGGCATAGCCCTGAATTTTCCAATGCGCAGCTCTTTGCAAAAGAGAGATATTGGCAAGGAAAAGCTGTCTTGTACCTTTGCATTTTTCTCCCAAACGAAGGACACTAGAAAGAAAATTTTAAAGCCTCCTGTTAGGCCATCATCTACACGGCATAGCCCTGAATTTTCCAATGCGCAGCTCTTTGCAAAAGAGAGATATTGGCAAGGAAAAGCTGTCTTGATCCTTTGCATTTTTCTCCCAAACGAAGGACACTAGAAAGAAAATTTTATAGCCTCCTGTTAGGCCATCATCTACACGGCATAGCCCTGAAAATTCCAATGCGCAGCTTTGTGCAAAATAGAGATATTGGCAAGGAAAAGCTGTCTTGTACCATTGGATTTTTCTCCCAAACGAAGGACACTAGAATGAAAATTTTAAAACCTCCTGTTAGTGCTTCATCTACACGGTATAGCCCTGAATTTTCCAATGCGTAGCTCTTTGCAAAAGAGAGATATTGGCAAGGAAAAGCTGTCTTGTACCTTTGCATTTTTCTCCCAAACGAAGGACACTAGAAAGAAAATTTTAAAGCCTCCTGTTAGGCCATCATCTACACGGCATAGCCCTGAATTTTCCAATGCGCAGCTCTTTACAAAAGAGAGATATTGGCAAGGAAAAGCTGTCTTGTACCTTTGCTTTTCTCCAAACGAAGGACACTAGAAAGAAATTTTAAAGCCTCCTGTTAGGCCATCATCTACACGGCATAGCCCTGAATTTTCCAATGCGCAGCTCTTTGCAAAAGAGAGATATTGGCAAGAAAAGCTGTCTTGTACCTTTGCATTTTTCTCCCAAACGAAGGACACTAGAAAGAAAATTTTAAAGCCTCCTGTTAGGCCATCATCTACACGGCATAGCCCTGAATTTTCCAATGCGCAGCTCTTTGCAAAAGAGAGATATTGGCAAGGAAAAGCTGTCTTGTACCTTTGCATTTTTCTCCCAAACGAAGGACACTAGAAAGAAAATTTTAAAGCCTCCTGTTAGGCCATCATCTACACGGCATAGCCCTGAATTTTCCAATGCGCAGCTCTTTGCAAAAGAGAGATATTGGCAAGGAAAAGCTGTCTTGTACCTTTGCATTTTTCTCCCAAACGAAGGACACTAGAAAGAAAATTTTAAAGCCTCCTGTTAGGCCATCATCTACAACGGCATAGCCCTGAATTTTCCCAATGCGCAGCTTTGTGCAAAATAGAGATATTGGCAAGGAAAAGTTGTCTTGTACCATTGGATTTTTCTCCCAAACGAAGGACACTAGAATGAAAATGTTAATGCCTCCTGTTAGGCCATCATCTACACGGCATAGCCCTGAATTTTCCAATGCGCAGCTCTTTGCAAAAGAGAGATATTGGCAAGGAAAAGCTGTCTTGTACCTTTGCATTTTTCTCCCAAACGAAGGACACTAGAAAGAAAATTTTAAAGCCTCCTGTTAGGCCATCATCTACACGGCATAGCCCTGAATTTTCCAATGCGCAGCTCTTTACAAAAGAGAGATATTGGCAAGGAAAAGCTGTCTTGTACCTTTGCATTTTTCTCCCAAACGAAGGACACTAGAAAGAAAATTTTAAAGCCTCCTGTTAGGCCATCATCTACACGGCATAGCCCTGAATTTTCCAATGCGCAGCTCTTTGCAAAAGAGAGATATTGGCAAGGAAAAGCTGTCTTGTACCTTTGCATTTTTGTCCCAAACGAAGGACACTAGAAAGAAAATTTTAAAGCCTCCTGTTAGGCCATCATCTACACGGCATAGCCCTGAATTTTCCAATGCGCAGCTCTTTGCAAAAGAGAGATATTGGCAAGGAAAAGCTGTCTTGTACCTTTGCATTTTTCTCCCAAACGAAGGACACTAGAAAGAAAATTTTAAAGCCTCCTGTTAGGCCATCATCTACACGGCATAGCCCTGAATTTTCCAATGCGCAGCTCTTTGCAAAAGAGAGATATTGGCAAGGAAAAGCTGTCTTGTACCTTTGCATTTTTGTCCCAAACGAAGGACACTAGAAAGAAAATTTTAAAGCCTCCTGTTAGGCCATCATCTACACGGCATAGCCCTGAATTTTCCAATGCGCAGCTTTGGCAAAAGAGAGATATTGGCAAGGAAAAGCTGTCTTGTACCATTGGATTTTTCTCCCAAACGAAGGATACTAGAATTAAAATTTTAAAGCCTCCTGTTAGGCCATCATCTACACGGCATAGCCCTGAATTTTCCAATGCGCAGCTCTTTGCAAAAGAGAGATATTGGCAAGGAAAAGCTGTCTTGTACCTTTGCATTTTTCTCCCAAACGAAGGACACTAGAAAGAAAATTTTAAAGCCTCCTGTTAGGCCATCATCTACACGGCATAGCCCTGAATTTTCCAATGCGCAGCTCTTTACAAAAGAGAGATATTGGCAAGGAAAAGCTGTCTTGTACCTTTGCATTTTTCTCCCAAACGAAGGACACTAGAAAGAAAATTTTAAAGCCTCCTGTTAGGCCATCATCTACACGGCATAGCCCTGAATTTTCCAATGCGCAGCTCTTTGCAAAAGAGAGATATTGGCAAGGAAAAGCTGTCTTGTACCTTTGCATTTTTCTCCCAAACGAAGGACACTAGAAAGAAAATTTTAAAGCCTCCTGTTAGGCCATCATCTACACGGCATAGCCCTGAATTTTCCAATGCGCAGCTCTTTGCAAAAGAGAGATATTGGCAAGGAAAAGCTGTCTTGTACCTTTGCATTTTTCTCCCAAACGAAGGACACTAGAAAGAAAATTTTAAAGCCTCCTGTTAGGCCATCATCTACACGGCATAGCCCTGAATTTTCCAATGCGCAGCTCTTTGCAAAAGAGAGATATTGGCAAGGAAAAGCTGTCTTGTACCTTTGCATTTTTCTCCCAAACGAAGGACACTAGAAAGAAAATTTTAAAGCCTCCTGTTAGGCCATCATCTACACGGCATAGCCCTGAATTTTCCAATGCGCAGCTCTTTACAAAAGAGAGATATTGGCAAGGAAAAGCTGTCTTGTACCTTTGCATTTTTCTCCCAAACGAAGGACACTAGAAAGAAAATTTTAAAGCCTCCTGTTAGGCCATCATCTACACGGCATAGCCCTGAATTTTCCAATGCGCAGCTCTTTGCAAAAGAGAGATATTGGCAAGGAAAAGCTGTCTTGTACCTTTGCATTTTTCTCCCAAACGAAGGACACTAGAAAGAAAATTTTAAAGCCTCCTGTTAGGCCATCATCTACACGGCATAGCCCTGAATTTTCCAATGCGCAGCTCTTTGCAAAAGAGAGATATTGGCAAGGAAAAGCTGTCTTGTACCTTTGCATTTTTCTCCCAAACGAAGGACACTAGAAAGAAAATTTTAAAGCCTCCTGTTAGGCCATCATCTACACGGCATAGCCCTGAATTTTCCAATGCGCAGCTCTTTGCAAAAGAGAGATATTGGCAAGGAAAAGCTGTCTTGTACCTTTGCATTTTTGTCCCAAACGAAGGACACTAGAAAGAAAATTTTAAAGCCTCCTGTTAGGCCATCATCTACACGGCATAGCCCTGAATTTTCCAATGCGCAGCTTTGGCAAAAGAGAGATATTGGCAAGGAAAAGCTGTCTTGTACCATTGGATTTTTCTCCCAAACGAAGGATACTAGAATTAAAATTTTAAAGCCTCCTGTTAGGCCATCATCTACACGGCATAGCCCTGAATTTTCCAATGCGCAGCTCTTTGCAAAAGAGAGATATTGGCAAGGAAAAGCTGTCTTGTACCTTTGCATTTTTCTCCCAAACGAAGGACACTAGAAAGAAAATTTTAAAGCCTCCTGTTAGGCCATCATCTACACGGCATAGCCCTGAATTTTCCAATGCGCAGCTCTTTACAAAAGAGAGATATTGGCAAGGAAAAGCTGTCTTGTACCTTTGCATTTTTCTCCCAAACGAAGGACACTAGAAAGAAAATTTTAAAGCCTCCTGTTAGGCCATCATCTACACGGCATAGCCCTGAATTTTCCAATGCGCAGCTCTTTGCAAAAGAGAGATATTGGCAAGGAAAAGCTGTCTTGTACCTTTGCATTTTTCTCCCAAACGAAGGACACTAGAAAGAAAATTTTAAAGCCTCCTGTTAGGCCATCATCTACACGGCATAGCCCTGAATTTTCCAATGCGCAGCTCTTTGCAAAAGAGAGATATTGGCAAGGAAAAGCTGTCTTGTACCTTTGCATTTTTCTCCCAAACGAAGGACACTAGAAAGATAATTTTAAAGCCTCCTGTTAGGCAATCATCTACACGGCATAGCCCTGAATTTTCCAATGCGCAGCTCTTTGCAAAAGAGAGATATTGGCAAGGAAAAGCTGTCTTGTACCTTTGCATTTGTCTCCCAAACGAAGGACACTAGAAAGAAAATTTTAAAGCCTCCTGTTAGGCCATCATCTACACGGCATAGCCCTGAATTTTCCAATGCGCAGCTCTTTTCAAAAGAGAGATATTGGCAAGGAAAAGCTGTCTTGTACCTTTGCATTTTTCTCCCAAACGAAGGACACTAGAAAGAAAATTTTAAAGCCTCCTGTTAGGCCATCATCTACACGGCATAGCCCTGAATTTTCCAATGCGCAGCTTTGTGCAAAAGAGAGATATTGGCAAGGAAAAGCTGTCTTGTACCATTGGATTTTTCTCCCAAACGAAGCATACTAGAATGAAAATTTTAAAGCCTCCTGTTAGGCCATCATCTACACGGCATAGCCCTGAATTTTCCAATGCACAGCTCTTTGCAAAAGAGAGATATTGGCAAGGAAAAGCTGTCTTGTACCTTTGCATTTTTCTCCCAAACGAAGGACACTAGAAAGAAAATTTTAAAGCCTCCTGTTAGGCCATCATCTACACGGCATAGCCCTGAATTTTCCAATGCGCAGCTCTTTGCAAAAGAGAGATATTGGCAAGGAAAAGCTGTCTTGTACCTTTGCATTTTTCTCCCAAACGAAGGACAGTAGAAAGAAAATTTTAAAGCCTCCTGTTAGGCCATCATCTACACGGCATAGCCCTGAATTTTCCAATGCGCAGCTTTGGCAAAAGAGAGATATTGGCAAGGAAAAGCTGTCTTGTACCATTGGATTTTTCTCCCAAACGAAGGATACTAGAATTAAAATTTTAAAGCCTCCTGTTAGGCCATCATCTACACGGCATAGCCCTGAATTTTCCAATGCGCAGCTCTTTGCAAAAGAGAGATATTGGCAAGGAAAAGCTGTCTTGTACCTTTGCATTTTTCTCCCAAACGAAGGACACTAGAAAGAAAATTTTAAAGCCTCCTGTTAGGCCATCATCTACACGGCATAGCCCTGAATTTTCCAATGCGCAGCTCTTTACAAAAGAGAGATATTGGCAAGGAAAAGCTGTCTTGTACCTTTGCATTTTTCTCCCAAACGAAGGACACTAGAAAGAAAATTTTAAAGCCTCCTGTTAGGCCATCATCTACACGGCATAGCCCTGAATTTTCCAATGCGCAGCTCTTTGCAAAAGAGAGATATTGGCAAGGAAAAGCTGTCTTGTACCTTTGCATTTTTCTCCCAAACGAAGGACACTAGAAAGAAAATTTTAAAGCCTCCTGTTAGGCCATCATCTACACGGCATAGCCCTGAATTTTCCAATGCGCAGCTCTTTGCAAAAGAGAGATATTGGCAAGGAAAAGCTGTCTTGTACCTTTGCATTTTTCTCCCAAACGAAGGACACTAGAAAGATAATTTTAAAGCCTCCTGTTAGGCAATCATCTACACGGCATAGCCCTGAATTTTCCAATGCGCAGCTCTTTGCAAAAGAGAGATATTGGCAAGGAAAAGCTGTCTTGTACCTTTGCATTTGTCTCCCAAACGAAGGACACTAGAAAGAAAATTTTAAAGCCTCCTGTTAGGCCATCATCTACACGGCATAGCCCTGAATTTTCCAATGCGCAGCTCTTTTCAAAAGAGAGATATTGGCAAGGAAAAGCTGTCTTGTACCTTTGCATTTTTCTCCCAAACGAAGGACACTAGAAAGAAAATTTTAAAGCCTCCTGTTAGGCCATCATCTACACGGCATAGCCCTGAATTTTCCAATGCGCAGCTTTGTGCAAAAGAGAGATATTGGCAAGGAAAAGCTGTCTTGTACCATTGGATTTTTCTCCCAAACGAAGCATACTAGAATGAAAATTTTAAAGCCTCCTGTTAGGCCATCATCTACACGGCATAGCCCTGAATTTTCCAATGCACAGCTCTTTGCAAAAGAGAGATATTGGCAAGGAAAAGCTGTCTTGTACCTTTGCATTTTTCTCCCAAACGAAGGACACTAGAAAGAAAATTTTAAAGCCTCCTGTTAGGCCATCATCTACACGGCATAGCCCTGAATTTTCCAATGCGCAGCTCTTTGCAAAAGAGAGATATTGGCAAGGAAAAGCTGTCTTGTACCTTTGCATTTTTCTCCCAAACGAAGGACACTAGAAAGAAAATTTTAAAGCCTCCTGTTAGGCCATCATCTACACGGCATAGCCCTGAATTTTCCAATGCGCAGCTCTTTGCAAAAGAGAGATATTGGCAAGGAAAAGCTGTCTTGATCCTTTGCATTTTTCTCCCAAACGAAGGACACTAGAAAGAAAATTTTATAGCCTCCTGTTAGGCCATCATCTACACGGCATAGCCCTGAATTTTCCAATGCGCAGCTTTGTGCAAAATAGAGATATTGGCAAGGAAAAGCTGTCTTGTACCATTGGATTTTTCTCCCAAACGAAGGACACTAGAATGAAAATTTTAAAACCTCCTGTTAGTGCTTCATCTACACGGTATAGCCCTGAATTTTCCAATGCGTAGCTCTTTGCAAAAGAGAGATATTGGCAAGGAAAAGCTGTCTTGTACCTTTGCATTTTTCTCCCAAACGAAGGACACTAGAAAGAAAATTTTAAAGCCTCCTGTTAGGCCATCATCTACACGGCATAGCCCTGAATTTTCCAATGCGCAGCTCTTTACAAAAGAGAGATATTGGCAAGGAAAAGCTGTCTTGTACCTTTGCATTTTTCTCCCAAACGAAGGACACTAGAAAGAAAATTTTAAAGCCTCCTGTTAGGCCATCATCTACACGGCATAGCCCTGAATTTTCCAATGCGCAGCTCTTTGCAAAAGAGAGATATTGGCAAGGAAAAGCTGTCTTGTACCTTTGCATTTTTCTCCCAAACGAAGGACACTAGAAAGAAAATTTTAAAGCCTCCTGTTAGGCCATCATCTACACGGCATAGCCCTGAATTTTCCAATGCGCAGCTCTTTGCAAAAGAGAGATATTGGCAAGGAAAAGCTGTCTTGTACCTTTGCATTTTTCTCCCAAACGAAGGACACTAGAAAGAAAATTTTAAAGCCTCCTGTTAGGCCATCATCTGCACGGCATAGCCCTGAATTTTCCAATGCGCAGCTCTTAGCAAAAGAGAGATATTAGCAAGGAAAAGCTGTCTTGTACCTTTGCATTTTTCTCCCAAACGAAGGACACTAGAAAGAAAATTTTAAAGCCTCCTGTTAGGCCATCATCTACACGGCATAGCCCTGAATTTTCCAATGCGCAGCTCTTTGCAAAAGAGAGATATTGGCAAGGAAAAGCTGTCTTGATCCTTTGCATTTTTCTCCCAAACGAAGGACACTAGAAAGAAAATTTTATAGCCTCCTGTTAGGCCATCATCTACACGGCATAGCCCTGAATTTTCCAATGCGCAGCTTTGTGCAAAATAGAGATATTGGCAAGGAAAAGCTGTCTTGTACCATTGGATTTTTCTCCCAAACGAAGGACACTAGAATGAAAATTTTAAAACCTCCTGTTAGTGCTTCATCTACACGGTATAGCCCTGAATTTTCCAATGCGTAGCTCTTTGCAAAAGAGAGATATTGGCAAGGAAAAGCTGTCTTGTACCTTTGCATTTTTCTCCCAAACGAAGGACACTAGAAAGAAAATTTTAAAGCCTCCTGTTAGGCCATCATCTACACGGCATAGCCCTGAATTTTCCAATGCGCAGCTCTTTACAAAAGAGAGATATTGGCAAGGAAAAGCTGTCTTGTACCTTTGCATTTTTCTCCCAAACGAAGGACACTAGAAAGAAAATTTTAAAGCCTCCTGTTAGGCCATCATCTACACGGCATAGCCCTGAATTTTCCAAAGCGCAGCTCTTTGCAAAAGAGAGATATTGGCAAGGAAAAGCTGTCTTGTACCTTTGCATTTTTCTCCCAAACGAAGGACACTAGAAAGAAAATTTTAAAGCCTCCTGTTAGGCCATCATCTACACGGCATAGCCCTGAATTTTCCAATGCGCAGCTCTTTGCAAAAGAGAGATATTGGCAAGGAAAAGCTGTCTTGTACCTTTGCATTTTTCTCCCAAACGAAGGACACTAGAAAGAAAATTTTAAAGCCTCCTGTTAGGCCATCATCTGCACGGCATAGC
Organism: Pseudophryne corroboree; assembly: GCF_028390025.1. Lineage (NCBI taxonomy): Eukaryota > Metazoa > Chordata > Amphibia > Anura > Myobatrachidae > Pseudophryne > Pseudophryne corroboree. The sequence continues at coordinate 87,703 of NW_026967834.1, read as the reverse complement.
CCTGAATTTTCCAATGCGCAGCTCTTAGCAAAAGAGAGATATTAGCAAGGAAAAGCTGTCTTGTACCTTTGCATTTTTCTCCCAAACGAAGGACACTAGAAAGAAAATTTTAAAGCCTCCTGTTAGGCCATCATCTACACGGCATAGCCCTGAATTTTCCAATGCGCAGCTCTTTGCAAAAGAGAGATATTGGCAAGGAAAAGCTGTCTTGTACCTTTGCATTTTTCTCCCAAACGAAGGACACTACAAAGAAAATTTGAAAGCCTCCTGTTAGGCCATCATCTACACGGCATAGCCCTGAATTTTCCAATGCGCAGCTCTTTGCAAAAGAGAGATATTGGCAAGGAAAAGCTGTCTTGTACCTTTGCATTTTTCTCCCAAACGAAGGACAGTAGAAAGAAAATTTTAAAGCCTCCTGTTAGGCCATCATCTACACGGCATAGCCCTGAATTTTCCAATGCGCAGCTTTGGCAAAAGAGAGATATTGGCAAGGAAAAGCTGTCTTGTACCATTGGATTTTTCTCCCAAACGAAGGATACTAGAATTAAAATTTTAAAGCCTCCTGTTAGGCCATCATCTACACGGCATAGCCCTGAATTTTCCAATGCGCAGCTCTTTGCAAAAGAGAGATATTGGCAAGGAAAAGCTGTCTTGTACCTTTGCATTTTTCTCCCAAACGAAGGACACTAGAAAGAAAATTTTAAAGCCTCCTGTTAGGCCATCATCTACACGGCATAGCCCTGAATTTTCCAATGCGCAGCTCTTTACAAAAGAGAGATATTGGCAAGGAAAAGCTGTCTTGTACCTTTGCATTTTTCTCCCAAACGAAGGACACTAGAAAGAAAATTTTAAAGCCTCCTGTTAGGCCATCATCTACACGGCATAGCCCTGAATTTTCCAATGCGCAGCTCTTTGCAAAAGAGAGATATTGGCAAGGAAAAGCTGTCTTGTACCTTTGCATTTTTCTCCCAAACGAAGGACACTAGAAAGAAAATTTTAAAGCCTCCTGTTAGGCCATCATCTACACGGCATAGCCCTGAATTTTCCAATGCGCAGCTCTTTGCAAAAGAGAGATATTGGCAAGGAAAAGCTGTCTTGTACCTTTGCATTTTTCTCCCAAACGAAGGACACTAGAAAGATAATTTTAAAGCCTCCTGTTAGGCAATCATCTACACGGCATAGCCCTGAATTTTCCAATGCGCAGCTCTTTGCAAAAGAGAGATATTGGCAAGGAAAAGCTGTCTTGTACCTTTGCATTTGTCTCCCAAACGAAGGACACTAGAAAGAAAATTTTAAAGCCTCCTGTTAGGCCATCATCTACACGGCATAGCCCTGAATTTTCCAATGCGCAGCTCTTTTCAAAAGAGAGATATTGGCAAGGAAAAGCTGTCTTGTACCTTTGCATTTTTCTCCCAAACGAAGGACACTAGAAAGAAAATTTTAAAGCCTCCTGTTAGGCCATCATCTACACGGCATAGCCCTGAATTTTCCAATGCGCAGCTTTGTGCAAAAGAGAGATATTGGCAAGGAAAAGCTGTCTTGTACCATTGGATTTTTCTCCCAAACGAAGCATACTAGAATGAAAATTTTAAAGCCTCCTGTTAGGCCATCATCTACACGGCATAGCCCTGAATTTTCCAATGCACAGCTCTTTGCAAAAGAGAGATATTGGCAAGGAAAAGCTGTCTTGTACCTTTGCATTTTTCTCCCAAACGAAGGACACTAGAAAGAAAATTTTAAAGCCTCCTGTTAGGCCATCATCTACACGGCATAGCCCTGAATTTTCCAATGCGCAGCTCTTTGCAAAAGAGAGATATTGGCAAGGAAAAGCTGTCTTGTACCTTTGCATTTTTCTCCCAAACGAAGGACACTAGAAAGAAAATTTTAAAGCCTCCTGTTAGGCCATCATCTACACGGCATAGCCCTGAATTTTCCAATGCGCAGCTCTTTGCAAAAGAGAGATATTGGCAAGGAAAAGCTGTCTTGATCCTTTGCATTTTTCTCCCAAACGAAGGACACTAGAAAGAAAATTTTATAGCCTCCTGTTAGGCCATCATCTACACGGCATAGCCCTGAATTTTCCAATGCGCAGCTTTGTGCAAAATAGAGATATTGGCAAGGAAAAGCTGTCTTGTACCATTGGATTTTTCTCCCAAACGAAGGACACTAGAATGAAAATTTTAAAACCTCCTGTTAGTGCTTCATCTACACGGTATAGCCCTGAATTTTCCAATGCGTAGCTCTTTGCAAAAGAGAGATATTGGCAAGGAAAAGCTGTCTTGTACCTTTGCATTTTTCTCCCAAACGAAGGACACTAGAAAGAAAATTTTAAAGCCTCCTGTTAGGCCATCATCTACACGGCATAGCCCTGAATTTTCCAATGCGCAGCTCTTTACAAAAGAGAGATATTGGCAAGGAAAAGCTGTCTTGTACCTTTGCATTTTTCTCCCAAACGAAGGACACTAGAAAGAAAATTTTAAAGCCTCCTGTTAGGCCATCATCTACACGGCATAGCCCTGAATTTTCCAATGCGCAGCTCTTTGCAAAAGAGAGATATTGGCAAGGAAAAGCTGTCTTGTACCTTTGCATTTTTCTCCCAAACGAAGGACACTAGAAAGAAAATTTTAAAGCCTCCTGTTAGGCCATCATCTACACGGCATAGCCCTGAATTTTCCAATGCGCAGCTCTTTGCAAAAGAGAGATATTGGCAAGGAAAAGCTGTCTTGTACCTTTGCATTTTTCTCCCAAACGAAGGACACTAGAAAGAAAATTTTAAAGCCTCCTGTTAGGCCATCATCTGCACGGCATAGCCCTGAATTTTCCAATGCGCAGCTCTTAGCAAAAGAGAGATATTAGCAAGGAAAAGCTGTCTTGTACCTTTGCATTTTTCTCCCAAACGAAGGACACTAGAAAGAAAATTTTAAAGCCTCCTGTTAGGGCATCATCTACACGGCATAGCCCTGAATTTTCCAATGCGCAGCTCTTTGCAAAAGAGAGATATTGGCAAGGAAAAGCTGTCTTGTACCTTTGCATTTTTCTCCCAAACGAAGGACACTACAAAGAAAATTTGAAAGCCTCCTGTTAGGCCATCATCTACACGGCATAGCCCTGAATTTTCCAATGCGCAGCTTTGTGCAAAATAGAGATATTGGCAAGGAAAAGTTGTCTTGTACCATTGGATTTTTCTCCCAAACGAAGGACACTAGAATGAAAATGTTAATGCCTCCTGTTAGGCCATCATCTACACGGCATAGCCCTGAATTTTCCAATGCGCAGCTCTTTGCAAAAGAGAGATATTGGCAAGGAAAAGCTGTCTTGTACCTTTGCATTTTTCTCCCAAACGAAGGACACTAGAAAGAAAATTTTAAAGCCTCCTGTTAGGCCATCATCTACACGGCATAGCCCTGAATTTTCCAATGCGCAGCTCTTTACAAAAGAGAGATATTGGCAAGGAAAAGCTGTCTTGTACCTTTGCATTTTTCTCCCAAACGAAGGACACTAGAAAGAAAATTTTAAAGCCTCCTGTTAGGCCATCATCTACACGGCATAGCCCTGAATTTTCCAATGCGCAGCTCTTTGCAAAAGAGAGATATTGGCAAGGAAAAGCTGTCTTGTACCTTTGCATTTTTCTCCCAAACGAAGGACACTAGAAAGAAAATTTTAAAGCCTCCTGTTAGGCCATCATCTACACGGCATAGCCCTGAATTTTCCAATGCGCAGCTCTTTGCAAAAGAGAGATATTGGCAAGGAAAAGCTGTCTTGTACCTTTGCATTTTTCTCCCAAACGAAGGACACTAGAAAGAAAATTTTAAAGCCTCCTGTTAGGCCATCATCTACACGGCATAGCCCTGAATTTTCCAATGCGCAGCTCTTTGCAAAAGAGAGATATTGGCAAGGAAAAGCTGTCTTGTACCTTTGCGTTTTTCTCCCAAACGAAGGACACTAGAAAGAAAATTTTAAAGCCTCCTGTTCTGCCATCATCTACACGGCATAGCCCAGAATTTTCCAATGCGCAGCTCTTTGCAAAAGAGAGATATTGGCAAGGAAAAGCTGTCTTGTACCTTTGCTTTTTTCTCCCAAACGAAGGACACTAGAAAGAAAATTTTAAAGCCTCCTGTTAGGCCATCATCTACACGGCATAGCCCTGAATTTTCCAATGCGCAGCTCTTTGCAAAAGAGAGATATTGGCAAGGAAAAGCTGTCTTGAACCTTTGCATTTTTCTCCCAAACGAAGGACACTAGAAAGAAAATTTTAAAGCCTCCTGTTAGGCCATCATCTACACGGCATAGCCCTGAATTTTCCAATGCGCAGCTCTTTGCAAAAGAGAGATATTGGCAAGGAAAAGCTGTCTTGTACCTTTGCATTTTTCTCCCAAACGAAGGACACTAGAAAGAAAATTTTAAAGCCTCCTGTTAGGCCATCATCTACACGGCATAGCCCTGAATTTTCCAATGCGCAGCTCTTTGCAAAAGAGAGATATTGGCAAGGAAAAGCTGTCTTGTACCTTTGCATTTTTCTCCCAAACGAAGGACACTAGAAAGAAAATTTTAAAGCCTCCTGTTAGGCCATCATCTACACGGCATAGCCCTGAATTTTCCAATGCGCAGCTTTGTGCAAAATAGAGATATTGGCAAGGAAAAGTTGTCTTGTACCATTGGATTTTTCTCCCAAACGAAGGACACTAGAATGAAAATGTTAATGCCTCCTGTTAGGCCATCATCTACACGGCATAGCCCTGAATTTTCCAATGCGCAGCTCTTTGCAAAAGAGAGATATTGGCAAGGAAAAGCTGTCTTGTACCTTTGCATTTTTCTCCCAAACGAAGGACACTAGAAAGAAAATTTTAAAGCCTCCTGTTAGGCCATCATCTACACGGCATAGCCCTGAATTTTCCAATGCGCAGCTCTTTACAAAAGAGAGATATTGGCAAGGAAAAGCTGTCTTGTACCTTTGCATTTTTCTCCCAAACGAAGGACACTAGAAAGAAAATTTTAAAGCCTCCTGTTAGGCCATCATCTACACGGCATAGCCCTGAATTTTCCAATGCGCAGCTCTTTGCAAAAGAGAGATATTGGCAAGGAAAAGCTGTCTTGTACCTTTGCATTTTTGTCCCAAACGAAGGACACTAGAAAGAAAATTTTAAAGCCTCCTGTTAGGCCATCATCTACACGGCATAGCCCTGAATTTTCCAATGCGCAGCTCTTTGCAAAAGAGAGATATTGGCAAGGAAAAGCTGTCTTGTACCTTTGCATTTTTCTCCCAAACGAAGGACACTAGAAAGAAAATTTTAAAGCCTCCTGTTAGGCCATCATCTACACGGCATAGCCCTGAATTTTCCAATGCGCAGCTCTTTGCAAAAGAGAGATATTGGCAAGGAAAAGCTGTCTTGTACCTTTGCATTTTTGTCCCAAACGAAGGACACTAGAAAGAAAATTTTAAAGCCTCCTGTTAGGCCATCATCTACACGGCATAGCCCTGAATTTTCCAATGCGCAGCTTTGGCAAAAGAGAGATATTGGCAAGGAAAAGCTGTCTTGTACCATTGGATTTTTCTCCCAAACGAAGGATACTAGAATTAAAATTTTAAAGCCTCCTGTTAGGCCATCATCTACACGGCATAGCCCTGAATTTTCCAATGCGCAGCTCTTTGCAAGAGAGATATTGGCAAGGAAAAGCTGTCTTGTACCTTTGCATTTTTCTCCCAAACGAAGGACACTAGAAAGAAAATTTTAAAGCCTCCTGTTAGGCCATCATCTACACGGCATAGCCCTGAATTTTCCAATGCGCAGCTCTTTACAAAAGAGAGATATTGGCAAGGAAAAGCTGTCTTGTACCTTTGCATTTTTCTCCCAAACGAAGGACACTAGAAAGAAAATTTTAAAGCCTCCTGTTAGGCCATCATCTACACGGCATAGCCCTGAATTTTCCAATGCGCAGCTCTTTGCAAAAGAGAGATATTGGCAAGGAAAAGCTGTCTTGTACCTTTGCATTTTTCTCCCAAACGAAGGACACTAGAAAGAAAATTTTAAAGCCTCCTGTTAGGCCATCATCTACACGGCATAGCCCTGAATTTTCCAATGCGCAGCTCTTTGCAAAAGAGAGATATTGGCAAGGAAAAGCTGTCTTGTACCTTTGCATTTTTCTCCCAAACGAAGGACACTAGAAAGATAATTTTAAAGCCTCCTGTTAGGCAATCATCTACACGGCATAGCCCTGAATTTTCCAATGCGCAGCTCTTTGCAAAAGAGAGATATTGGCAAGGAAAAGCTGTCTTGTACCTTTGCATTTGTCTCCCAAACGAAGGACACTAGAAAGAAAATTTTAAAGCCTCCTGTTAGGCCATCATCTACACGGCATAGCCCTGAATTTTCCAATGCGCAGCTCTTTTCAAAAGAGAGATATTGGCAAGGAAAAGCTGTCTTGTACCTTTGCATTTTTCTCCCAAACGAAGGACACTAGAAAGAAAATTTTAAAGCCTCCTGTTAGGCCATCATCTACACGGCATAGCCCTGAATTTTCCAATGCGCAGCTTTGTGCAAAAGAGAGATATTGGCAAGGAAAAGCTGTCTTGTACCATTGGATTTTTCTCCCAAACGAAGCATACTAGAATGAAAATTTTAAAGCCTCCTGTTAGGCCATCATCTACACGGCATAGCCCTGAATTTTCCAATGCACAGCTCTTTGCAAAAGAGAGATATTGGCAAGGAAAAGCTGTCTTGTACCTTTGCATTTTTCTCCCAAACGAAGGACACTAGAAAGAAAATTTTAAAGCCTCCTGTTAGGCCATCATCTACACGGCATAGCCCTGAATTTTCCAATGCGCAGCTCTTTGCAAAAGAGAGATATTGGCAAGGAAAAGCTGTCTTGTACCTTTGCATTTTTCTCCCAAACGAAGGACACTAGAAAGAAAATTTTAAAGCCTCCTGTTAGGCCATCATCTACACGGCATAGCCCTGAATTTTCCAATGCGCAGCTCTTTGCAAAAGAGAGATATTGGCAAGGAAAAGCTGTCTTGTACCTTTGCATTTTTCTCCCAAACGAAGGACACTAGAAAGATAATTTTAAAGCCTCCTGTTAGGCAATCATCTACACGGCATAGCCCTGAATTTTCCAATGCGCAGCTCTTTGCAAAAGAGAGATATTGGCAAGGAAAAGCTGTCTTGTACCTTTGCATTTGTCTCCCAAACGAAGGACACTAGAAAGAAAATTTTAAAGCCTCCTGTTAGGCCATCATCTACACGGCATAGCCCTGAATTTTCCAATGCGCAGCTCTTTTCAAAAGAGAGATATTGGCAAGGAAAAGCTGTCTTGTACCTTTGCATTTTTCTCCCAAACGAAGGACACTAGAAAGAAAATTTTAAAGCCTCCTGTTAGGCCATCATCTACACGGCATAGCCCTGAATTTTCCAATGCGCAGCTTTGTGCAAAAGAGAGATATTGGCAAGGAAAAGCTGTCTTGTACCATTGGATTTTTCTCCCAAACGAAGCATACTAGAATGAAAATTTTAAAGCCTCCTGTTAGGCCATCATCTACACGGCATAGCCCTGAATTTTCCAATGCACAGCTCTTTGCAAAAGAGAGATATTGGCAAGGAAAAGCTGTCTTGTACCTTTGCATTTTTCTCCCAAACGAAGGACACTAGAAAGAAAATTTTAAAGCCTCCTGTTAGGCCATCATCTACACGGCATAGCCCTGAATTTTCCAATGCGCAGCTCTTTGCAAAAGAGAGATATTGGCAAGGAAAAGCTGTCTTGTACCTTTGCATTTTTCTCCCAAACGAAGGACACTAGAAAGAAAATTTTAAAGCCTCCTGTTAGGCCATCATCTACACGGCATAGCCCTGAATTTTCCAATGCGCAGCTCTTTGCAAAAGAGAGATATTGGCAAGGAAAAGCTGTCTTGATCCTTTGCATTTTTCTCCCAAACGAAGGACACTAGAAAGAAAATTTTATAGCCTCCTGTTAGGCCATCATCTACACGGCATAGCCCTGAATTTTCCAATGCGCAGCTTTGTGCAAAATAGAGATATTGGCAAGGAAAAGCTGTCTTGTACCATTGGATTTTTCTCCCAAACGAAGGACACTAGAATGAAAATTTTAAAACCTCCTGTTAGTGCTTCATCTACACGGTATAGCCCTGAATTTTCCAATGCGTAGCTCTTTGCAAAAGAGAGATATTGGCAAGGAAAAGCTGTCTTGTACCTTTGCATTTTTCTCCCAAACGAAGGACACTAGAAAGAAAATTTTAAAGCCTCCTGTTAGGCCATCATCTACACGGCATAGCCCTGAATTTTCCAATGCGCAGCTCTTTACAAAAGAGAGATATTGGCAAGGAAAAGCTGTCTTGTACCTTTGCATTTTTCTCCCAAACGAAGGACACTAGAAAGAAAATTTTAAAGCCTCCTGTTAGGCCATCATCTACACGGCATAGCCCTGAATTTTCCAATGCGCAGCTCTTTGCAAAAGAGAGATATTGGCAAGGAAAAGCTGTCTTGTACCTTTGCATTTTTCTCCCAAACGAAGGACACTAGAAAGAAAATTTTAAAGCCTCCTGTTAGGCCATCATCTACACGGCATAGCCCTGAATTTTCCAATGCGCAGCTCTTTGCAAAAGAGAGATATTGGCAAGGAAAAGCTGTCTTGTACCTTTGCATTTTTCTCCCAAACGAAGGACACTAGAAAGAAAATTTTAAAGCCTCCTGTTAGGCCATCATCTGCACGGCATAGCCCTGAATTTTCCAATGCGCAGCTCTTAGCAAAAGAGAGATATTAGCAAGGAAAAGCTGTCTTGTACCTTTGCATTTTTCTCCCAAACGAAGGACACTAGAAAGAAAATTTTAAAGCCTCCTGTTAGGCCATCATCTACACGGCATAGCCCTGAATTTTCCAATGCGCAGCTCTTTGCAAAAGAGAGATATTGGCAAGGAAAAGCTGTCTTGTACCTTTGCATTTTTCTCCCAAACGAAGGACACTACAAAGAAAATTTGAAAGCCTCCTGTTAGGCCATCATCTACACGGCATAGCCCTGAATTTTCCAATGCGCAGCTTTGTGCAAAATAGAGATATTGGCAAGGAAAAGTTGTCTTGTACCATTGGATTTTTCTCCCAAACGAAGGACACTAGAATGAAAATGTTAATGCCTCCTGTTAGGCCATCATCTACACGGCATAGCCCTGAATTTTCCAATGCGCAGCTCTTTGCAAAAGAGAGATATTGGCAAGGAAAAGCTGTCTTGTACCTTTGCATTTTTCTCCCAAACGAAGGACACTAGAAAGAAAATTTTAAAGCCTCCTGTTAGGCCATCATCTACACGGCATAGCCCTGAATTTTCCAATGCGCAGCTCTTTACAAAAGAGAGATATTGGCAAGGAAAAGCTGTCTTGTACCTTTGCATTTTTCTCCCAAACGAAGGACACTAGAAAGAAAATTTTAAAGCCTCCTGTTAGGCCATCATCTACACGGCATAGCCCTGAATTTTCCAATGCGCAGCTCTTTGCAAAAGAGAGATATTGGCAAGGAAAAGCTGTCTTGTACCTTTGCATTTTTCTCCCAAACGAAGGACACTAGAAAGAAAATTTTAAAGCCTCCTGTTAGGCCATCATCTACACGGCATAGCCCTGAATTTTCCAATGCGCAGCTCTTTGCAAAAGAGAGATATTGGCAAGGAAAAGCTGTCTTGTACCTTTGCATTTTTCTCCCAAACGAAGGACACTAGAAAGAAAATTTTAAAGCCTCCTGTTAGGCCATCATCTACACGGCATAGCCCTGAATTTTCCAATGCGCAGCTCTTTGCAAAAGAGAGATATTGGCAAGGAAAAGCTGTCTTGTACCTTTGCGTTTTTCTCCCAAACGAAGGACACTAGAAAGAAAATTTTAAAGCCTCCTGTTCTGCCATCATCTACACGGCATAGCCCAGAATTTTCCAATGCGCAGCTCTTTGCAAAAGAGAGATATTGGCAAGGAAAAGCTGTCTTGTACCTTTGCTTTTTTCTCCCAAACGAAGGACACTAGAAAGAAAATTTTAAAGCCTCCTGTTAGGCCATCATCTACACGGCATAGCCCTGAATTTTCCAATGCGCAGCTCTTTGCAAAAGAGAGATATTGGCAAGGAAAAGCTGTCTTGAACCTTTGCATTTTTCTCCCAAACGAAGGACACTAGAAAGAAAATTTTAAAGCCTCCTGTTAGGCCATCATCTACACGGCATAGCCCTGAATTTTCCAATGCGCAGCTCTTTGCAAAAGAGAGATATTGGCAAGGAAAAGCTGTCTTGTACCTTTGCATTTTTCTCCCAAACGAAGGACACTAGAAAGAAAATTTTAAAGCCTCCTGTTAGGCCATCATCTACACGGCATAGCCCTGAATTTTCCAATGCGCAGCTCTTTGCAAAAGAGAGATATTGGCAAGGAAAAGCTGTCTTGTACCTTTGCATTTTTCTCCCAAACGAAGGACACTAGAAAGAAAATTTTAAAGCCTCCTGTTAGGCCATCATCTACACGGCATAGCCCTGAATTTTCCAATGCGCAGCTTTGTGCAAAATAGAGATATTGGCAAGGAAAAGTTGTCTTGTACCATTGGATTTTTCTCCCAAACGAAGGACACTAGAATGAAAATGTTAATGCCTCCTGTTAGGCCATCATCTACACGGCATAGCCCTGAATTTTCCAATGCGCAGCTCTTTGCAAAAGAGAGATATTGGCAAGGAAAAGCTGTCTTGTACCTTTGCATTTTTCTCCCAAACGAAGGACACTAGAAAGAAAATTTTAAAGCCTCCTGTTAGGCCATCATCTACACGGCATAGCCCTGAATTTTCCAATGCGCAGCTCTTTACAAAAGAGAGATATTGGCAAGGAAAAGCTGTCTTGTACCTTTGCATTTTTCTCCCAAACGAAGGACACTAGAAAGAAAATTTTAAAGCCTCCTGTTAGGCCATCATCTACACGGCATAGCCCTGAATTTTCCAATGCGCGGCTCTTTGCAAAAGAGAGATATTGGCAAGGAAAAGCTGTCTTGTACCTTTGCATTTTTCTCCCAAACGAAGGACACTAGAAAGAAAATTTTAAAGCCTCCTGTTAGGCCATCATCTACACGGCATAGCCCTGAATTTTCCAATGCGCAGCTCTTTGCAAAAGAGAGATATTGGCAAGGAAAAGCTGTCTTGTACCTTTGCATTTTTCTCCCAAACGAAGGACACTAGAAAGAAAATTTTAAAGCCTCCTGTTAGGCCATCATCTACACGGCATAGCCCTGAATTTTCCAATGCGCAGCTCTTTGCAAAAGAGAGATATTGGCAAGGAAAAGCTGTCTTGTACCTTTGCGTTTTTCTCCCAAACGAAGGACACTAGAAAGAAAATTTTAAAGCCTCCTGTTCTGCCATCATCTACACGGCATAGCCCAGAATTTTCCAATGCGCAGCTCTTTGCAAAAGAGAGATATTGGCAAGGAAAAGCTGTCTTGTACCTTTGCTTTTTTCTCCCAAACGAAGGACACTAGAAAGAAAATTTTAAAGCCTCCTGTTAGGCCATCATCTACACGGCATAGCCCTGAATTTTCCAATGCGCAGCTCTTTGCAAAAGAGAGATATTGGCAAGGAAAAGCTGTCTTGAACCTTTGCATTTTTCTCCCAAACGAAGGACACTAGAAAGAAAATTTTAAAGCCTCCTGTTAGGCCATCATCTACACGGCATAGCCCTGAATTTTCCAATGCGCAGCTCTTTGCAAAAGAGAGATATTGGCAAGGAAAAGCTGTCTTGTACCTTTGCATTTTTCTCCCAAACGAAGGACACTAGAAAGAAAATTTTAAAGCCTCCTGTTAGGCCATCATCTACACGGCATAGCCCTGAATTTTCCAATGCGCAGCTCTTTGCAAAAGAGAGATATTGGCAAGGAAAAGCTGTCTTGTACCTTTGCATTTTTCTCCCAAACGAAGGACACTAGAAAGAAAATTTTAAAGCCTCCTGTTAGGCCATCATCTACACGGCATAGCCCTGAATTTTCCAATGCGCAGCTTTGTGCAAAATAGAGATATTGGCAAGGAAAAGTTGTCTTGTACCATTGGATTTTTCTCCCAAACGAAGGACACTAGAATGAAAATGTTAATGCCTCCTGTTAGGCCATCATCTACACGGCATAGCCCTGAATTTTCCAATGCGCAGCTCTTTGCAAAAGAGAGATATTGGCAAGGAAAAGCTGTCTTGTACCTTTGCATTTTTCTCCCAAACGAAGGACACTAGAAAGAAAATTTTAAAGCCTCCTGTTAGGCCATCATCTACACGGCATAGCCCTGAATTTTCCAATGCGCAGCTCTTTACAAAAGAGAGATATTGGCAAGGAAAAGCTGTCTTGTACCTTTGCATTTTTCTCCCAAACGAAGGACACTAGAAAGAAAATTTTAAAGCCTCCTGTTAGGCCATCATCTACACGGCATAGCCCTGAATTTTCCAATGCGCAGCTCTTTGCAAAAGAGAGATATTGGCAAGGAAAAGCTGTCTTGTACCTTTGCATTTTTGTCCCAAACGAAGGACACTAGAAAGAAAATTTTAAAGCCTCCTGTTAGGCCATCATCTACACGGCATAGCCCTGAATTTTCCAATGCGCAGCTCTTTGCAAAAGAGAGATATTGGCAAGGAAAAGCTGTCTTGTACCTTTGCATTTTTCTCCCAAACGAAGGACACTAGAAAGAAAATTTTAAAGCCTCCTGTTAGGCCATCATCTACACGGCATAGCCCTGAATTTTCCAATGCGCAGCTCTTTGCAAAAGAGAGATATTGGCAAGGAAAAGCTGTCTTGTACCTTTGCATTTTTGTCCCAAACGAAGGACACTAGAAAGAAAATTTTAAAGCCTCCTGTTAGGCCATCATCTACACGGCATAGCCCTGAATTTTCCAATGCGCAGCTTTGGCAAAAGAGAGATATTGGCAAGGAAAAGCTGTCTTGTACCATTGGATTTTTCTCCCAAACGAAGGATACTAGAATTAAAATTTTAAAGCCTCCTGTTAGGCCATCATCTACACGGCATAGCCCTGAATTTTCCAATGCGCAGCTCTTTGCAAGAGAGATATTGGCAAGGAAAAGCTGTCTTGTACCTTTGCATTTTTCTCCCAAACGAAGGACACTAGAAAGAAAATTTTAAAGCCTCCTGTTAGGCCATCATCTACACGGCATAGCCCTGAATTTTCCAATGCGCAGCTCTTTACAAAAGAGAGATATTGGCAAGGAAAAGCTGTCTTGTACCTTTGCATTTTTCTCCCAAACGAAGGACACTAGAAAGAAAATTTTAAAGCCTCCTGTTAGGCCATCATCTACACGGCATAGCCCTGAATTTTCCAATGCGCAGCTCTTTGCAAAAGAGAGATATTGGCAAGGAAAAGCTGTCTTGTACCTTTGCATTTTTCTCCCAAACGAAGGACACTAGAAAGAAAATTTTAAAGCCTCCTGTTAGGCCATCATCTACACGGCATAGCCCTGAATTTTCCAATGCGCAGCTCTTTGCAAAAGAGAGATATTGGCAAGGAAAAGCTGTCTTGTACCTTTGCATTTTTCTCCCAAACGAAGGACACTAGAAAGATAATTTTAAAGCCTCCTGTTAGGCAATCATCTACACGGCATAGCCCTGAATTTTCCAATGCGCAGCTCTTTGCAAAAGAGAGATATTGGCAAGGAAAAGCTGTCTTGTACCTTTGCATTTGTCTCCCAAACGAAGGACACTAGAAAGAAAATTTTAAAGCCTCCTGTTAGGCCATCATCTACACGGCATAGCCCTGAATTTTCCAATGCGCAGCTCTTTTCAAAAGAGAGATATTGGCAAGGAAAAGCTGTCTTGTACCTTTGCATTTTTCTCCCAAACGAAGGACACTAGAAAGAAAATTTTAAAGCCTCCTGTTAGGCCATCATCTACACGGCATAGCCCTGAATTTTCCAATGCGCAGCTTTGTGCAAAAGAGAGATATTGGCAAGGAAAAGCTGTCTTGTACCATTGGATTTTTCTCCCAAACGAAGCATACTAGAATGAAAATTTTAAAGCCTCCTGTTAGGCCATCATCTACACGGCATAGCCCTGAATTTTCCAATGCACAGCTCTTTGCAAAAGAGAGATATTGGCAAGGAAAAGCTGTCTTGTACCTTTGCATTTTTCTCCCAAACGAAGGACACTAGAAAGAAAATTTTAAAGCCTCCTGTTAGGCCATCATCTACACGGCATAGCCCTGAATTTTCCAATGCGCAGCTCTTTGCAAAAGAGAGATATTGGCAAGGAAAAGCTGTCTTGTACCTTTGCATTTTTCTCCCAAACGAAGGACACTAGAAAGAAAATTTTAAAGCCTCCTGTTAGGCCATCATCTACACGGCATAGCCCTGAATTTTCCAATGCGCAGCTCTTTGCAAAAGAGAGATATTGGCAAGGAAAAGCTGTCTTGTACCTTTGCATTTTTCTCCCAAACGAAGGACACTAGAAAGAAAATTTTAAAGCCTCCTGTTAGGCCATCATCTACACGGCATAGCCCTGAATTTTCCAATGCGCAGCTCTTTGCAAAAGAGAGATATTGGCAAGGAAAAGCTGTCTTGTACCTTTGCGTTTTTCTCCCAAACGAAGGACACTAGAAAGAAAATTTTAAAGCCTCCTGTTCTGCCATCATCTACACGGCATAGCCCAGAATTTTCCAATGCGCAGCTCTTTGCAAAAGAGAGATATTGGCAAGGAAAAGCTGTCTTGTACCTTTGCTTTTTTCTCCCAAACGAAGGACACTAGAAAGAAAATTTTAAAGCCTCCTGTTAGGCCATCATCTACACGGCATTGCCCTGAATTTTCCAATGCGCAGCTCTTTGCAAAAGAGAGATATTGGCAAGGAAAAGCTGTCTTGAACCTTTGCATTTTTCTCCCAAACGAAGGACACTAGAAAGAAAATTTTAAAGCCTCCTGTTAGGCCATCATCTACACGGCATAGCCCTGAATTTTCCAATGCGCAGCTCTTTGCAAAAGAGAGATATTGGCAAGGAAAAGCTGTCTTGTACCTTTGCATTTTTCTCCCAAACGAAGGACACTAGAAAGAAAATTTTAAAGCCTCCTGTTAGGCCATCATCTACACGGCATAGCCCTGAATTTTCCAATGCGCAGCTCTTTGCAAAAGAGAGATATTGGCAAGGAAAAGCTGTCTTGTACCTTTGCATTTGTCTCCCAAACGAAGGACACTAGAAAGAAAATTTTAAAGCCTCCTGTTAGGCCATCATCTACACGGCATAGCCCTGAATTTTCCAATGCGCAGCTCTTTTCAAAAGAGAGATATTGGCAAGGAAAAGCTGTCTTGTACCTTTGCATTTTTCTCCCAAACGAAGGACACTAGAAAGAAAATTTTAAAGCCTCCTGTTAGGCCATCATCTACACGGCATAGCCCTGAATTTTCCAATGCGCAGCTTTGTGCAAAAGAGAGATATTGGCAAGGAAAAGCTGTCTTGTACCATTGGATTTTTCTCCCAAACGAAGCATACTAGAATGAAAATTTTAAAGCCTCCTGTTAGGCCATCATCTACACGGCATAGCCCTGAATTTTCCAATGCACAGCTCTTTGCAAAAGAGAGATATTGGCAAGGAAAAGCTGTCTTGTACCTTTGCATTTTTCTCCCAAACGAAGGACACTAGAAAGAAAATTTTAAAGCCTCCTGTTAGGCCATCATCTACACGGCATAGCCCTGAATTTTCCAATGCGCAGCTCTTTGCAAAAGAGAGATATTGGCAAGGAAAAGCTGTCTTGTACCTTTGCATTTTTCTCCCAAACGAAGGACACTAGAAAGAAAATTTTAAAGCCTCCTGTTAGGCCATCATCTACACGGCATAGCCCTGAATTTTCCAATGCGCAGCTCTTTGCAAAAGAGAGATATTGGCAAGGAAAAGCTGTCTTGTACCTTTGCATTTTTCTCCCAAACGAAGGACACTAGAAAGATAATTTTAAAGCCTCCTGTTAGGCAATCATCTACACGGCATAGCCCTGAATTTTCCAATGCGCAGCTCTTTGCAAAAGAGAGATATTGGCAAGGAAAAGCTGTCTTGTACCTTTGCATTTGTCTCCCAAACGAAGGACACTAGAAAGAAAATTTTAAAGCCTCCTGTTAGGCCATCATCTACACGGCATAGCCCTGAATTTTCCAATGCGCAGCTCTTTTCAAAAGAGAGATATTGGCAAGGAAAAGCTGTCTTGTACCTTTGCATTTTTCTCCCAAACGAAGGACACTAGAAAGAAAATTTTAAAGCCTCCTGTTAGGCCATCATCTACACGGCATAGCCCTGAATTTTCCAATGCGCAGCTTTGTGCAAAAGAGAGATATTGGCAAGGAAAAGCTGTCTTGTACCATTGGATTTTTCTCCCAAACGAAGCATACTAGAATGAAAATTTTAAAGCCTCCTGTTAGGCCATCATCTACACGGCATAGCCCTGAATTTTCCAATGCACAGCTCTTTGCAAAAGAGAGATATTGGCAAGGAAAAGCTGTCTTGTACCTTTGCATTTTTCTCCCAAACGAAGGACACTAGAAAGAAAATTTTAAAGCCTCCTGTTAGGCCATCATCTACACGGCATAGCCCTGAATTTTCCAATGCGCAGCTCTTTGCAAAAGAGAGATATTGGCAAGGAAAAGCTGTCTTGTACCTTTGCATTTTTCTCCCAAACGAAGGACACTAGAAAGAAAATTTTAAAGCCTCCTGTTAGGCCATCATCTACACGGCATAGCCCTGAATTTTCCAATGCGCAGCTCTTTGCAAAAGAGAGATATTGGCAAGGAAAAGCTGTCTTGATCCTTTGCATTTTTCTCCCAAACGAAGGACACTAGAAAGAAAATTTTATAGCCTCCTGTTAGGCCATCATCTACACGGCATAGCCCTGAATTTTCCAATGCGCAGCTTTGTGCAAAATAGAGATATTGGCAAGGAAAAGCTGTCTTGTACCATTGGATTTTTCTCCCAAACGAAGGACACTAGAATGAAAATTTTAAAACCTCCTGTTAGTGCTTCATCTACACGGTATAGCCCTGAATTTTCCAATGCGTAGCTCTTTGCAAAAGAGAGATATTGGCAAGGAAAAGCTGTCTTGTACCTTTGCATTTTTCTCCCAAACGAAGGACACTAGAAAGAAAATTTTAAAGCCTCCTGTTAGGCCATCATCTACACGGCATAGCCCTGAATTTTCCAATGCGCAGCTCTTTACAAAAGAGAGATATTGGCAAGGAAAAGCTGTCTTGTACCTTTGCATTTTTCTCCCAAACGAAGGACACTAGAAAGAAAATTTTAAAGCCTCCTGTTAGGCCATCATCTACACGGCATAGCCCTGAATTTTCCAATGCGCAGCTCTTTGCAAAAGAGAGATATTGGCAAGGAAAAGCTGTCTTGTACCTTTGCATTTTTCTCCCAAACGAAGGACACTAGAAAGAAAATTTTAAAGCCTCCTGTTAGGCCATCATCTACACGGCATAGCCCTGAATTTTCCAATGCGCAGCTCTTTGCAAAAGAGAGATATTGGCAAGGAAAAGCTGTCTTGTACCTTTGCATTTTTCTCCCAAACGAAGGACACTAGAAAGAAAATTTTAAAGCCTCCTGTTAGGCCATCATCTGCACGGCATAGCCCTGAATTTTCCAATGCGCAGCTCTTAGCAAAAGAGAGATATTAGCAAGGAAAAGCTGTCTTGTACCTTTGCATTTTTCTCCCAAACGAAGGACACTAGAAAGAAAATTTTAAAGCCTCCTGTTAGGCCATCATCTACACGGCATAGCCCTGAATTTTCCAATGCGCAGCTCTTTGCAAAAGAGAGATATTGGCAAGGAAAAGCTGTCTTGTACCTTTGCATTTTTCTCCCAAACGAAGGACACTACAAAGAAAATTTGAAAGCCTCCTGTTAGGCCATCATCTACACGGCATAGCCCTGAATTTTCCAATGCGCAGCTTTGTGCAAAATAGAGATATTGGCAAGGAAAAGTTGTCTTGTACCATTGGATTTTTCTCCCAAACGAAGGACACTAGAATGAAAATGTTAATGCCTCCTGTTAGGCCATCATCTACACGGCATAGCCCTGAATTTTCCAATGCGCAGCTCTTTGCAAAAGAGAGATATTGGCAAGGAAAAGCTGTCTTGTACCTTTGCATTTTTCTCCCAAACGAAGGACACTAGAAAGAAAATTTTAAAGCCTCCTGTTAGGCCATCATCTACACGGCATAGCCCTGAATTTTCCAATGCGCAGCTCTTTACAAAAGAGAGATATTGGCAAGGAAAAGCTGTCTTGTACCTTTGCATTTTTCTCCCAAACGAAGGACACTAGAAAGAAAATTTTAAAGCCTCCTGTTAGGCCATCATCTACACGGCATAGCCCTGAATTTTCCAATGCGCAGCTCTTTGCAAAAGAGAGATATTGGCAAGGAAAAGCTGTCTTGTACCTTTGCATTTTTCTCCCAAACGAAGGACACTAGAAAGAAAATTTTAAAGCCTCCTGTTAGGCCATCATCTACACGGCATAGCCCTGAATTTTCCAATGCGCAGCTCTTTGCAAAAGAGAGATATTGGCAAGGAAAAGCTGTCTTGTACCTTTGCATTTTTCTCCCAAACGAAGGACACTAGAAAGAAAATTTTAAAGCCTCCTGTTAGGCCATCATCTACACGGCATAGCCCTGAATTTTCCAATGCGCAGCTCTTTGCAAAAGAGAGATATTGGCAAGGAAAAGCTGTCTTGTACCTTTGCATTTTTCTCCCAAACGAAGGACACTAGAAAGAAAATTTTAAAGCCTCCTGTTAGGCCATCATCTACACGGCATAGCCCTGAATTTTCCAATGCGCAGCTTTGTGCAAAATAGAGATATTGGCAAGGAAAAGTTGTCTTGTACCATTGGATTTTTCTCCCAAACGAAGGACACTAGAATGAAAATGTTAATGCCTCCTGTTAGGCCATCATCTACACGGCATAGCCCTGAATTTTCCAATGCGCAGCTCTTTGCAAAAGAGAGATATTGGCAAGGAAAAGCTGTCTTGTACCTTTGCATTTTTCTCCCAAACGAAGGACACTAGAAAGAAAATTTTAAAGCCTCCTGTTAGGCCATCATCTACACGGCATAGCCCTGAATTTTCCAATGCGCAGCTCTTTACAAAAGAGAGATATTGGCAAGGAAAAGCTGTCTTGTACCTTTGCATTTTTCTCCCAAACGAAGGACACTAGAAAGAAAATTTTAAAGCCTCCTGTTAGGCCATCATCTACACGGCATAGCCCTGAATTTTCCAATGCGCAGCTCTTTGCAAAAGAGAGATATTGGCAAGGAAAAGCTGTCTTGTACCTTTGCATTTTTGTCCCAAACGAAGGACACTAGAAAGAAAATTTTAAAGCCTCCTGTTAGGCCATCATCTACACGGCATAGCCCTGAATTTTCCAATGCGCAGCTCTTTGCAAAAGAGAGATATTGGCAAGGAAAAGCTGTCTTGTACCTTTGCATTTTTCTCCCAAACGAAGGACACTAGAAAGAAAATTTTAAAGCCTCCTGTTAGGCCATCATCTACACGGCATAGCCCTGAATTTTCCAATGCGCAGCTCTTTGCAAAAGAGAGATATTGGCAAGGAAAAGCTGTCTTGTACCTTTGCATTTTTGTCCCAAACGAAGGACACTAGAAAGAAAATTTTAAAGCCTCCTGTTAGGCCATCATCTACACGGCATAGCCCTGAATTTTCCAATGCGCAGCTTTGGCAAAAGAGAGATATTGGCAAGGAAAAGCTGTCTTGTACCATTGGATTTTTCTCCCAAACGAAGGATACTAGAATTAAAATTTTAAAGCCTCCTGTTAGGCCATCATCTACACGGCATAGCCCTGAATTTTCCAATGCGCAGCTCTTTGCAAGAGAGATATTGGCAAGGAAAAGCTGTCTTGTACCTTTGCATTTTTCTCCCAAACGAAGGACACTAGAAAGAAAATTTTAAAGCCTCCTGTTAGGCCATCATCTACACGGCATAGCCCTGAATTTTCCAATGCGCAGCTCTTTACAAAAGAGAGATATTGGCAAGGAAAAGCTGTCTTGTACCTTTGCATTTTTCTCCCAAACGAAGGACACTAGAAAGAAAATTTTAAAGCCTCCTGTTAGGCCATCATCTACACGGCATAGCCCTGAATTTTCCAATGCGCAGCTCTTTGCAAAAGAGAGATATTGGCAAGGAAAAGCTGTCTTGTACCTTTGCATTTTTCTCCCAAACGAAGGACACTAGAAAGAAAATTTTAAAGCCTCCTGTTAGGCCATCATCTACACGGCATAGCCCTGAATTTTCCAATGCGCAGCTCTTTGCAAAAGAGAGATATTGGCAAGGAAAAGCTGTCTTGTACCTTTGCATTTTTCTCCCAAACGAAGGACACTAGAAAGATAATTTTAAAGCCTCCTGTTAGGCAATCATCTACACGGCATAGCCCTGAATTTTCCAATGCGCAGCTCTTTGCAAAAGAGAGATATTGGCAAGGAAAAGCTGTCTTGTACCTTTGCATTTGTCTCCCAAACGAAGGACACTAGAAAGAAAATTTTAAAGCCTCCTGTTAGGCCATCATCTACACGGCATAGCCCTGAATTTTCCAATGCGCAGCTCTTTTCAAAAGAGAGATATTGGCAAGGAAAAGCTGTCTTGTACCTTTGCATTTTTCTCCCAAACGAAGGACACTAGAAAGAAAATTTTAAAGCCTCCTGTTAGGCCATCATCTACACGGCATAGCCCTGAATTTTCCAATGCGCAGCTTTGTGCAAAAGAGAGATATTGGCAAGGAAAAGCTGTCTTGTACCATTGGATTTTTCTCCCAAACGAAGCATACTAGAATGAAAATTTTAAAGCCTCCTGTTAGGCCATCATCTACACGGCATAGCCCTGAATTTTCCAATGCACAGCTCTTTGCAAAAGAGAGATATTGGCAAGGAAAAGCTGTCTTGTACCTTTGCATTTTTCTCCCAAACGAAGGACACTAGAAAGAAAATTTTAAAGCCTCCTGTTAGGCCATCATCTACACGGCATAGCCCTGAATTTTCCAATGCGCAGCTCTTTGCAAAAGAGAGATATTGGCAAGGAAAAGCTGTCTTGTACCTTTGCATTTTTCTCCCAAACGAAGGACACTAGAAAGAAAATTTTAAAGCCTCCTGTTAGGCCATCATCTACACGGCATAGCCCTGAATTTTCCAATGCGCAGCTCTTTGCAAAAGAGAGATATTGGCAAGGAAAAGCTGTCTTGATCCTTTGCATTTTTCTCCCAAACGAAGGACACTAGAAAGAAAATTTTATAGCCTCCTGTTAGGCCATCATCTACACGGCATAGCCCTGAATTTTCCAATGCGCAGCTTTGTGCAAAATAGAGATATTGGCAAGGAAAAGCTGTCTTGTACCATTGGATTTTTCTCCCAAACGAAGGACACTAGAATGAAAATTTTAAAACCTCCTGTTAGTGCTTCATCTACACGGTATAGCCCTGAATTTTCCAATGCGCAGCTCTTTGCAAAAGAGAGATATTGGCAAGGAAAAGCTGTTTTGTACCTTTGCATTTTTCTCCCAAACGAAGGACACTACAAAGAAAATTTTAAAGCCTCCTGTTAGGCCATCATCTACACGGCATAGCCCTGAATTTTCCAATGCGCAGCTTTGTGCAAAAGAGAGATATTGGCAAGGAAAAGCTGTCTTGTACCATTGGATTTTTCTCCCAAACGAAGGACACTACAATGAAAATTTTAAAGCCTCCTGTTAGGCCATCATCTACACGGCATAGCTCTGAATTTTCCAATGCGCAGCTCTTTGCAAAAGAGAGATATTGGCAAGGAAAAGCTGTCTTGTACCTTTGCATTTTTCTCCCAAACGAAGGACACTAGAAAGAAAATGTTAAAGCCTCCTGTTAGGCCATCGTCTACACGGCATAGCCCTGAATTTTCCAATGCGCAGCTCTTTGCAAAAGAGAGATATTGGCAAGGAAAAGCTGTCTTGTACCTTTGCATTTTTCTCCCAAACGAAGGACACTAGAAAGAAAATTTTAAAGCCTCCTGTTAGGCCATCATCTACACGGCATAGCCCTGAATTTTCCAATGCGCAGCTCTTTACAAAAGAGAGATATTGGCAAGGAAAAGCTGTCTTGTACCTTTGCATTTTTCTCCCAAACGAAGGACACTAGAAAGAAAATTTTAAAGCCTCCTGTTAGGCCATCATCTACACGGCATAGCCCTGAATTTTCCAATGCGCAGCTCTTTGCAAAAGAGAGATATTGGCAAGGAAAAGCTGTCTTGTACCTTTGCATTTTTCTCCCAAATGAAGGACACTAGAAAGAAAATTTTAAAGCCTCCTGTTAGGCCATCATCTACACGGCATAGCCCTGAATTTTCCAATGCGCAGCTCTTTGCAAAAGAGAGATATTGGCAAGGAAAAGCTGTCTTGTACCTTTGCATTTTTCTCCCAAACGAAGGACAGTAGAAAGAAAATTTTAAAGCCTCCTGTTAGGCCATCATCTACACGGCATAGCCCTGAATTTTCCAATGCGCAGCTTTGGCAAAAGAGAGATATTGGCAAGGAAAAGCTGTCTTGTACCATTGGATTTTTCTCCCAAACGAAGGATACTAGAATTAAAATTTTAAAGCCTCCTGTTAGGCCATCATCTACACGGCATAGCCCTGAATTTTCCAATGCGCAGCTCTTTGCAAAAGAGAGATATTGGCAAGGAAAAGCTGTCTTGTACCTTTGCATTTTTCTCCCAAACGAAGGACACTAGAAAGAAAATTTTAAAGCCTCCTGTTAGGCCATCATCTACACGGCATAGCCCTGAATTTTCCAATGCGCAGCTCTTTACAAAAGAGAGATATTGGCAAGGAAAAGCTGTCTTGTACCTTTGCATTTTTCTCCCAAACGAAGGACACTAGAAAGAAAATTTTAAAGCCTCCTGTTAGGCCATCATCTACACGGCATAGCCCTGAATTTTCCAATGCGCAGCTCTTTGCAAAAGAGAGATATTGGCAAGGAAAAGCTGTCTTGTACCTTTGCATTTTTCTCCCAAACGAAGGACACTAGAAAGAAAATTTTAAAGCCTCCTGTTAGGCCATCATCTACACGGCATAGCCCTGAATTTTCCAATGCGCAGCTCTTTGCAAAAGAGAGATATTGGCAAGGAAAAGCTGTCTTGTACCTTTGCATTTTTCTCCCAAACGAAGGACACTAGAAAGATAATTTTAAAGCCTCCTGTTAGGCAATCATCTACACGGCATAGCCCTGAATTTTCCAATGCGCAGCTCTTTGCAAAAGAGAGATATTGGCAAGGAAAAGCTGTCTTGTACCTTTGCATTTGTCTCCCAAACGAAGGACACTAGAAAGAAAATTTTAAAGCCTCCTGTTAGGCCATCATCTACACGGCATAGCCCTGAATTTTCCAATGCGCAGCTCTTTTCAAAAGAGAGATATTGGCAAGGAAAAGCTGTCTTGTACCTTTGCATTTTTCTCCCAAACGAAGGACACTAGAAAGAAAATTTTAAAGCCTCCTGTTAGGCCATCATCTACACGGCATAGCCCTGAATTTTCCAATGCGCAGCTTTGTGCAAAAGAGAGATATTGGCAAGGAAAAGCTGTCTTGTACCATTGGATTTTTCTCCCAAACGAAGCATACTAGAATGAAAATTTTAAAGCCTCCTGTTAGGCCATCATCTACACGGCATAGCCCTGAATTTTCCAATGCACAGCTCTTTGCAAAAGAGAGATATTGGCAAGGAAAAGCTGTCTTGTACCTTTGCATTTTTCTCCCAAACGAAGGACACTAGAAAGAAAATTTTAAAGCCTCCTGTTAGGCCATCATCTACACGGCATAGCCCTGAATTTTCCAATGCGCAGCTCTTTGCAAAAGAGAGATATTGGCAAGGAAAAGCTGTCTTGTACCTTTGCATTTTTCTCCCAAACGAAGGACACTAGAAAGAAAATTTTAAAGCCTCCTGTTAGGCCATCATCTACACGGCATAGCCCTGAATTTTCCAATGCGCAGCTCTTTGCAAAAGAGAGATATTGGCAAGGAAAAGCTGTCTTGATCCTTTGCATTTTTCTCCCAAACGAAGGACACTAGAAAGAAAATTTTATAGCCTCCTGTTAGGCCATCATCTACACGGCATAGCCCTGAATTTTCCAATGCGCAGCTTTGTGCAAAATAGAGATATTGGCAAGGAAAAGCTGTCTTGTACCATTGGATTTTTCTCCCAAACGAAGGACACTAGAATGAAAATTTTAAAACCTCCTGTTAGTGCTTCATCTACACGGTATAGCCCTGAATTTTCCAATGCGTAGCTCTTTGCAAAAGAGAGATATTGGCAAGGAAAAGCTGTCTTGTACCTTTGCATTTTTCTCCCAAACGAAGGACACTAGAAAGAAAATTTTAAAGCCTCCTGTTAGGCCATCATCTACACGGCATAGCCCTGAATTTTCCAATGCGCAGCTCTTTACAAAAGAGAGATATTGGCAAGGAAAAGCTGTCTTGTACCTTTGCATTTTTCTCCCAAACGAAGGACACTAGAAAGAAAATTTTAAAGCCTCCTGTTAGGCCATCATCTACACGGCATAGCCCTGAATTTTCCAATGCGCAGCTCTTTGCAAAAGAGAGATATTGGCAAGGAAAAGCTGTCTTGTACCTTTGCATTTTTCTCCCAAACGAAGGACACTAGAAAGAAAATTTTAAAGCCTCCTGTTAGGCCATCATCTACACGGCATAGCCCTGAATTTTCCAATGCGCAGCTCTTTGCAAAAGAGAGATATTGGCAAGGAAAAGCTGTCTTGTACCTTTGCATTTTTCTCCCAAACGAAGGACACTAGAAAGAAAATTTTAAAGCCTCCTGTTAGGCCATCATCTGCACGGCATAGCCCTGAATTTTCCAATGCGCAGCTCTTAGCAAAAGAGAGATATTAGCAAGGAAAAGCTGTCTTGTACCTTTGCATTTTTCTCCCAAACGAAGGACACTAGAAAGAAAATTTTAAAGCCTCCTGTTAGGCCATCATCTACACGGCATAGCCCTGAATTTTCCAATGCGCAGCTCTTTGCAAAAGAGAGATATTGGCAAGGAAAAGCTGTCTTGTACCTTTGCATTTTTCTCCCAAACGAAGGACACTACAAAGAAAATTTGAAAGCCTCCTGTTAGGCCATCATCTACACGGCATAGCCCTGAATTTTCCAATGCGCAGCTTTGTGCAAAATAGAGATATTGGCAAGGAAAAGTTGTCTTGTACCATTGGATTTTTCTCCCAAACGAAGGACACTAGAATGAAAATGTTAATGCCTCCTGTTAGGCCATCATCTACACGGCATAGCCCTGAATTTTCCAATGCGCAGCTCTTTGCAAAAGAGAGATATTGGCAAGGAAAAGCTGTCTTGTACCTTTGCATTTTTCTCCCAAACGAAGGACACTAGAAAGAAAATTTTAAAGCCTCCTGTTAGGCCATCATCTACACGGCATAGCCCTGAATTTTCCAATGCGCAGCTCTTTGCAAAAGAGAGATATTGGCAAGGAAAAGCTGTCTTGTACCTTTGCATTTTTCTCCCAAACGAAGGACACTAGAAAGAAAATTTTAAAGCCTCCTGTTAGGCCATCATCTGCACGGCATAGCCCTGAATTTTCCAATGCGCAGCTCTTAGCAAAAGAGAGATATTAGCAAGGAAAAGCTGTCTTGTACCTTTGCATTTTTCTCCCAAACGAAGGACACTAGAAAGAAAATTTTAAAGCCTCCTGTTAGGCCATCATCTACACGGCATAGCCCTGAATTTTCCAATGCGCAGCTCTTTGCAAAAGAGAGATATTGGCAAGGAAAAGCTGTCTTGTACCTTTGCATTTTTCTCCCAAACGAAGGACAGTACAAAGAAAATTTGAAAGCCTCCTGTTAGGCCATCATCTACACGGCATAGCCCTGAATTTTCCAATGCGCAGCTTTGTGCAAAATAGAGATATTGGCAAGGAAAAGTTGTCTTGTACCATTGGATTTTTCTCCCAAACGAAGGACACTAGAATGAAAATGTTAATGCCTCCTGTTAGGCCATCATCTACACGGCATAGCCCTGAATTTTCCAATGCGCAGCTCTTTGCAAAAGAGAGATATTGGCAAGGAAAAGCTGTCTTGTACCTTTGCATTTTTCTCCCAAACGAAGGACACTAGAAAGAAAATTTTAAAGCCTCCTGTTAGGCCATCATCTACACGGCATAGCCCTGAATTTTCCAATGCGCAGCTCTTTACAAAAGAGAGATATTGGCAAGGAAAAGCTGTCTTGTACCTTTGCATTTTTCTCCCAAACGAAGGACACTAGAAAGAAAATTTTAAAGCCTCCTGTTAGGCCATCATCTACACGGCATAGCCCTGAATTTTCCAATGCGCAGCTCTTTGCAAAAGAGAGATATTGGCAAGGAAAAGCTGTCTTGTACCTTTGCATTTTTCTCCCAAACGAAGGACACTAGAAAGAAAATTTTAAAGCCTCCTGTTAGGCCATCATCTACACGGCATAGCCCTGAATTTTCCAATGCGCAGCTCTTTGCAAAAGAGAGATATTGGCAAGGAAAAGCTGTCTTGTACCTTTGCATTTTTCTCCCAAACGAAGGACACTAGAAAGAAAATTTTAAAGCCTCCTGTTAGGCCATCATCTACACGGCATAGCCCTGAATTTTCCAATGCGCAGCTCTTTGCAAAAGAGAGATATTGGCAAGGAAAAGCTGTCTTGTACCTTTGCGTTTTTCTCCCAAACGAAGGACACTAGAAAGAAAATTTTAAAGCCTCCTGTTCTGCCATCATCTACACGGCATAGCCCAGAATTTTCCAATGCGCAGCTCTTTGCAAAAGAGAGATATTGGCAAGGAAAAGCTGTCTTGTACCTTTGCATTTTTCTCCCAAACGAAGGACACTAGAAAGAAAATTTTAAAGCCTCCTGTTAGGCCATCATCTACACGGCATAGCCCTGAATTTTCCAATGCGCAGCTCTTTGCAAAAGAGAGATATTGGCAAGGAAAAGCTGTCTTGAACCTTTGCATTTTTCTCCCAAACGAAGGACACTAGAAAGAAAATTTTAAAGCCTCCTGTTAGGCCATCATCTACACGGCATAGCCCTGAATTTTCCAATGCGCAGCTCTTTGCAAAAGAGAGATATTGGCAAGGAAAAGCTGTTTTGTACCTTTGCATTTTTCTCCCAAACGAAGGACACTACAAAGAAAATTTTAAAGCCTCCTGTTAGGCCATCATCTACACGGCATAGCCCTGAATTTTCCAATGCGCAGCTTTGTGCAAAAGAGAGATATTGGCAAGGAAAAGCTGTCTTGTACCATTGGATTTTTCTCCCAAACGAAGGACACTAGAATGAAAATTTTAAAGCCTCCTGTTAGGCCATCATCTACACGGCATAGCTCTGAATTTTCCAATGCGCAGCTCTTTGCAAAAGAGAGATATTGGCAAGGAAAAGCTGTCTTGTACCTTTGCATTTTTCTCCCAAACGAAGGACACTAGAAAGAAAATGTTAAAGCCTCCTGTTAGGCCATCGTCTACACGGCATAGCCCTGAATTTTCCAATGCGCAGCTCTTTGCAAAAGAGAGATATTGGCAAGGAAAAGCTGTCTTGTACCTTTGCATTTTTCTCCCAAACGAAGGACACTAGAAAGAAAATTTTAAAGCCTCCTGTTAGGCCATCATCTACACGGCATAGCCCTGAATTTTCCAATGCGCAGCTCTTTGCAAAAGAGAGATATTGGCAAGGAAAAGCTATCTTGTACCTTTGCATTTTTCTCCCAAACGAAGGACACTAGAAAGAAAATTTTAAAGCCTCCTGTTAGGCCATCATCTACACGGCATAGCCCTGAATTTTTCAATGCGCAGCTCTTTGCAAAAGAGAGATATTGGCAAGGAAAAGCTGTCTTGTACCTTTGCATTTTTCTCCCAAACGAAGGACACTAGAAAGAAAATTTTAAAGCCTCCTGTTCTGCCATCATCTACACGGCATAGCCCAGAATTTTCCAATGCGCAGCTCTTTGCAAAAGAGAGATATTGGCAAGGAAAAGCTGTCTTGTACCTTTGCATTTTTCTCCCAAACGAAGGACACTAGAAAGAAAATTTTAAAGCCTCCTGTTAGGCCATCATCTACACGGCATAGCCCTGAATTTTCCAATGCGCAGCTCTTTGCAAAAGAGATATATTGGCAAGGAAAAGCTGTCTTGTACCTTTGCATTTTTCTCCCAAACGAAGGACACTAGAAAGAAAATTTTAAAGCCTCCTGTTAGGCCATCATCTACACGGCATAGCCCTGAATTTTCCAATGCGCAGCTCTTTGCAAAAGAGAGATATTGGCAAGGAAAAGCTGTCTTGTACCTTTGCATTTTTCTCCCAAACGAAGGACAGTAGAAAGTAAATTTTAAAGCCTCCTGTTAGGCCATCATCTACACGGCATAGCCCTGAATTTTCCAATGCGCAGCTTTGTGCAAAAGAGAGATATTGGCAAGGAAAAGCTGTCTTGTACCTTTGCATTTTTCTCCCAAACGAAGGATACTAGAATTAAAATTTTAAAGCCTCCTGTTAGGCCATCATCTACACGGCATAGCCCTGAATTTTCCAATGCGCAGCTCTTTGCAAAAGAGAGATATTGGCAAGGAAAAGCTGTCTTGTACCTTTGCATTTTTCTCCCAAACGAAGGACACTAGAAAGAAAATTTTAAAGCCTCCTGTTAGGCCATCATCTACACGGCATAGCCCTGAATTTTCCAATGCGCAGCTTTGTGCAAAAGAGAGATATTGGCAAGGAAAAGCTGTCTTGTACCATTGGATTTTTCTCCCAAACGAAGGACACTACAAAGAAAATTTTAAAGCCTCCTGTTAGGCCATCATCTACACGGCATAGCCCTGAATTTTCCAATGCGCAGCTCTTTGCAAAAGAGAGATATTGGCAAGGAAAAGCTGTCTTGTACCTTTGCATTTTTCTCCCAAACGAAGGACACTAGAAAGAAAATTTTAAAGCCTCCTGTTAGGCCATCATCTACACGGCATAGCCCTGAATTTTCCAATGCGCAGCTCTTTGCAAAAGAGAGATATTGGCAAGGAAAAGCTGTCTTGTACCTTTGCATTTTTCTCCCAAACGAAGGACACTACAAAGAAAATTTTAAAGCCTCCTGTTAGGCCATCATCTACACGGCATAGCCCTGAATTTTCCAATGCGCAGCTTTGTGCAAAAGAGAGATATTGGCAAGGAAAAGCTGTCTTGTACCATTGGATTTTTCTCCCAAACGAAGGACACTAGAATGAAAATTTTAAAGCCTCCTGTTAGGCCATCATCTACACGGCATAGCCCTGAATTTTCCAATGCGCAGCTCTTTGCAAAAGAGAGATATTGGCAAGGAAAAGCTGTCTTGTACCTTTGCATTTTTCTCCCAAACGAAGGACACTAGAAAGAAAATGTTAAAGCCTCCTGTTAGGCCATCGTCTACACGGCATAGCCCTGAATTTTCCAATGCGCAGCTCTTTGCAAAAGAGAGATATTGGCAAGGAAAAGCTGTCTTGTACCTTTGCATTTTTCTCCCAAACGAAGGACACTAGAAAGAAAATTTTAAAGCCTCCTGTTCTGCCATCATCTACACGGCATAGCCCAGAATTTTCCAATGCGCAGCTCTTTGCAAAAGAGAGATATTGGCAAGGAAAAGCTGTCTTGTACCTTTGCATTTTTCTCCCAAACGAAGGACACTAGAAAGAAAATTTTAAAGCCTCCTGTTAGGCCATCATCTACACGGCATAGCCCTGAATTTTCCAATGCGCAGCTCTTTGCAAAAGAGATATATTGGCAAGGAAAAGCTGTCTTGTACCTTTGCATTTTTCTCCCAAACGAAGGACACTAGAAAGAAAATTTTAAAGCCTCCTGTTAGGCCATCATCTACACGGCATAGCCCTGAATTTTCCAATGCGCAGCTCTTTGCAAAAGAGAGATATTGGCAAGGAAAAGCTGTCTTGTACCTTTGCATTTTTCTCCCAAACGAAGGACAGTAGAAAGAAAATTTTAAAGCCTCCTGTTAGGCCATCATCTACACGGCATATTCCTGAATTTTCCAATGCGCAGCTTTGTGCAAAAGAGAGATATTGGCAAGGAAAAGCTGTCTTGTACCTTTGCATTTTTCTCCCAAACGAAGGATACTAGAATTAAAATTTTAAAGCCTCCTGTTAGGCCATCATCTACACGGCATAGCCCTGAATTTTCCAATGCGCAGCTCTTTGCAAAAGAGAGATATTGGCAAGGAAAAGCTGTCTTGTACCTTTGCATTTTTCTCCCAAACGAAGGACACTAGAAAGAAAATTTTAAAGCCTCCTGTTAGGCCATCATCTACACGGCATAGCCCTGAATTTTCCAATGCGCAGCTTTGTGCAAAAGAGAGATATTGGCAAGGAAAAGCTGTCTTGTACCATTGGATTTTTCTCCCAAACGAAGGACACTACAAAGAAAATTTTAAAGCCTCCTGTTAGGCCATCATCTACACGGCATAGCCCTGAATTTTCCAATGCGCAGCTCTTTGCAAAAGAGAGATATTGGCAAGGAAAAGCTGTCTTGTACCTTTGCATTTTTCTCCCAAACGAAGGACACTAGAAAGAAAATTTTAAAGCCTCCTGTTAGGCCATCATCTACACGGCATAGCCCTGAATTTTCCAATGCGCAGCTCTTTGCAAAAGAGAGATATTGGCAAGGAAAAGCTGTCTTGTACCTTTGCATTTTTCTCCCAAACGAAGGACACTACAAAGAAAATTTTAAAGCCTCCTGTTAGGCCATCATCTACACGGCATAGCCCTGAATTTTCCAATGCGCAGCTTTGTGCAAAAGAGAGATATTGGCAAGGAAAAGCTGTCTTGTACCATTGGATTTTTCTCCCAAACGAAGGACACTAGAATGAAAATTTTAAAGCCTCCTGTTAGGCCATCATCTACACGGCATAGCCCTGAATTTTCCAATGCGCAGCTCTTTGCAAAAGAGAGATATTGGCAAGGAAAAGCTGTCTTGTACCTTTGCATTTTTCTCCCAAACGAAGGACACTAGAAAGAAAATGTTAAAGCCTCCTGTTAGGCCATCGTCTACACGGCATAGCCCTGAATTTTCCAATGCGCAGCTCTTTGCAAAAGAGAGATATTGGCAAGGAATAGCTGTCTTGTACCTTTGCATTTTTCTCCCAAACGAAGGACACTAGAAAGAAAATTTTAAAGCCTCCTGTTAGGCCATCATCTACACGGCATAGCCCTGAATTTTCCAATGCGCAGCTCTTTACAAAAGAGAGATATTGGCAAGGAAAAGCTGTCTTGTACCTTTGCATTTTTCTCCCAAACGAAGGACACTAGAAAGAAAATTTTAAAGCCTCCTGTTAGGCCATCATCTACACGGCATAGCCCTGAATTTTCTAATGCGCAGCTCTTTGCAAAAGAGAGATATTGGCAAGGAAAAGCTGTCTTGTACCTTTGCATTTTTCTCCCAAACGAAGGACACTAGAAAGAAAATTTTAAAGCCTCCTGTTAGGCCATCATCTACACGGCATAGCCCTGAATTTTCCAATGCGCAGCTCTTTGCAAAAGAGAGATATTGGCAAGGAAAAGCTGTCTTGAACCTTTGCATTTTTCTCCCAAACGAAGGACACTAGAAAGAAAATTTTAAAGCCTCCTGTTAGGCCATCATCTACACGGCATAGCCCTGAATTTTCCAATGCGCAGCTCTTTGCAAAAGAGAGATATTGGCAAGGAAAAGCTGTCTTGTACCTTTGCATTTTTCTCCCAAACGAAGGACACTAGAAAGAAAATTTTAAAGCCTCCTGTTAGGCCATCATCTACACGGCATAGCCCTGAATTTTCCAATGCGCAGCTCTTTGCAAAAGAGAGATATTGGCAAGGAAAAGCTGTCTTGTACCTTTGCATTTTTCTCCCAAACGAAGGACACTAGAAAGAAAATTTTAAAGCCTCCTGTTAGGCCATCATCTACACGGCATAGCCCTGAATTTTCCAATGCGCAGCTCTTTGCAAAAGAGAGATATTGGCAAGGAAAAGCTGTCTTGTACCTTTGCATTTTTCTCCCAAACGAAGGACAGTAGAAAGAAAATTTTAAAGCCTCCTGTTAGGCCATCATCTACACGGCATAGCCCTGAATTTTCCAAAGCGCAGCTTTGTGCAAAAGAGAGATATTGGCAAGGAAAAGCTGTCTTGTACCATTGGATTTTTCTCCCAAACGAAGGATACTAGAATTAAAATTTTAAAGCCTCCTGTTAGGCCATCATCTACACGGCATAGCCCTGAATTTTCCAATGCGCAGCTCTTTGCAAAAGAGAGATATTGGCAAGGAAAAGCTGTCTTGTACCTTTGCATTTTTCTCCCAAACGAAGGACAGTAGAAAGAAAATTTTAAAGCCTCCTGTTAGGCCATCATCTACACGGCATAGCCCTGAATTTTCCAATGCGCAGCTTTGTGCAAAAGAGAGATATTGGCAAGGAAAAGCTGTCTTGTACCATTGGATTTTTCTCCCAAACGAAGGATACTAGAATTAAAATTTTAAAGCCTCCTGTTAGGCCATCATCTACACGGCATAGCCCTGAATTTTCCAATGCGCAGCTCTTTGCAAAAGAGAGATATTGGCAAGGAAAAGCTGTCTTGTACCTTTGCATTTTTCTCCCAAACGAAGGACACTAGAAAGAAAATTTTAAAGCCTCCTGTTAGGCCATCATCTACACGGCATAGCCCTGAATTTTCCAATGCGCAGCTTTGTGCAAAATAGAGATATTGGCAAGGAAAAGCTGTCTTGTACCATTGGATTTTTCTCCCAAACGAAGGACACTAGAATGAAAATTTTAAAGCCTCCTGTTAGGCCATCATCTACACGGCATAGCCCTGAATTTTCCAATGCGCAGCTCTTTGCAAAAGAGAGATATTGGCAAGGAAAAGCTGTCTTGTACCTTTGCATTTTTCTCCCAAACGAAGGAAACTAGAAAGAAAATTTTAAAGCCTCCTGTTAGGCCATCATCTACACGGCATAGCCCTGAATTTTCCAAAGCGCAGCTTTGTGCAAAAGAGAGATATTGGCAAGGAAAAGCTGTCTTGTACCATTGGATTTTTCTCCCAAACGAAGGATACTAGAATTAAAATTTTAAAGCCTCCTGTTAGGCCATCATCTACACGGCATAGCCCTGAATTTTCCAATGCGCAGCTCTTTGCAAAAGAGAGATATTGGCAAGGAAAAGCTGTCTTGTACCTTTGCATTTTTCTCCCAAACGAAGGACAGTAGAAAGAAAATTTTAAAGCCTCCTGTTAGGCCATCATCTACACGGCATAGCCCTGAATTTTCCAATGCGCAGCTTTGTGCAAAAGAGAGATATTGGCAAGGAAAAGCTGTCTTGTACCATTGGATTTTTCTCCCAAACGAAGGATACTAGAATTAAAATTTTAAAGCCTCCTGTTAGGCCATCATCTACACGGCATAGCCCTGAATTTTCCAATGCGCAGCTCTTTGCAAAAGAGAGATATTGGCAAGGAAAAGCTGTCTTGTACCTTTGCATTTTTCTCCCAAACGAAGGACACTAGAAAGAAAATTTTAAAGCCTCCTGTTAGGCCATCATCTACACGGCATAGCCCTGAATTTTCCAATGAGCAGCTTTGTGCAAAATAGAGATATTGGCAAGGAAAAGCTGTCTTGTACCATTGGATTTTTCTCCCAAACGAAGGACACTAGAATGAAAATTTTAAAGCCTCCTGTTAGGCCATCATCTACACGGCATAGCCCTGAATTTTCCAATGCGCAGCTCTTTGCAAAAGAGAGATATTGGCAAGGAAAAGCTGTCTTGTACCTTTGCATTTTTCTCCCAAACGAAGGAAACTAGAAAGAAAATTTTAAAGCCTCCTGTTAGGCCATCATCTACACGGCATAGCCCTGAATTTTCCAATGCGCAGCTCTTTGTAAAAGAGAGATATTGGCAAGGAAAAACTGTGTTGTACCATTAGATTTTTCTCCCAAACGAAGGACACTAGAATGAAAATTTTAAAGCCTCCTGTTAGTGCTTCATCTACATGGTATAGCCCTGAATTTTCCAATGCGTAGCTCTTTGCAAAAGAGAGATATTGGCAAGGAAAAGCTGTCTTGTACCATTGGATTTTTCTCCCAAACGAAGGACACTAGAATGAAAATTTTAAAGCCTCCTGTTAGTGCTTCATCTACACAGTATAGCCCTGAATTTTCCAATGCGTAGCTCTTTGCAAAAGAGAGATATTGGCAAGGAAAAGCTGTCTTGTACCTTTGCATTTTTCTCCCAAACGAAGGACACTAGAAAGAAAATTTTAAAGCCTCCTGTTAGGCCATCATCTACACGGCATAGCCCTGAATTTTCTAATGCGCAGCTCTTTGCAAAAGAGAGATATTGGCAAGGAAAAGCTGTCTTGTACCTTTGCATTTTTCTCCCAAACGAAGGACACTAGAAAGAAAATTTTAAAGCCTCCTGTTAGGCCATCATCTACACGGCATAGCCCTGAATTTTCCAATGCGCAGCTCTTTGCAAAAGAGAGATATTGGCAAGGAAAAGCTGTCTTGTACCTTTGCATTTTTCTCCCAAACGAAGGACAGTAGAAAGAAAATTTTAAAGCCTCCTGTTAGGCCATCATCTACACGGCATAGCCCTGAATTTTCCAATGCGCAGCTTTGTGCAAAAGAGAGATATTGGCAAGGAAAAGCTGTCTTGTACCATTGGATTTTTCTCCCAAACGAAGGATACTAGAATTAAAATTTTAAAGCCTCCTGTTAGGCCATCATCTACACGGCATAGCCCTGAATTTTCCAATGCGCAGCTCTTTGCAAAAGAGAGATATTGGCAAGGAAAAGCTGTCTTGTACCTTTGCATTTTTCTCCCAAACGAAGGACACTAGAAAGAAAATTTTAAAGCCTCCTGTTAGGCCATCATCTACACGGCATAGCCCTGAATTTTCCAATGAGCAGCTTTGTGCAAAATAGAGATATTGGCAAGGAAAAGCTGTCTTGTACCATTGGATTTTTCTCCCAAACGAAGGACACTAGAATGAAAATTTTAAAGCCTCCTGTTAGGCCATCATCTACACGGCATAGCCCTGAATTTTCCAATGCGCAGCTCTTTGCAAAAGAGAGATATTGGCAAGGAAAAGCTGTCTTGTACCTTTGCATTTTTCTCCCAAACGAAGGAAACTAGAAAGAAAATTTTAAAGCCTCCTGTTAGGCCATCATCTACACGGCATAGCCCTGAATTTTCCAATGCGCAGCTCTTTGTAAAAGAGAGATATTGGCAAGGAAAAACTGTGTTGTACCATTAGATTTTTCTCCCAAACGAAGGACACTAGAATGAAAATTTTAAAGCCTCCTGTTAGTGCTTCATCTACATGGTATAGCCCTGAATTTTCCAATGCGTAGCTCTTTGCAAAAGAGAGATATTGGCAAGGAAAAGCTGTCTTGTACCATTGGATTTTTCTCCCAAACGAAGGACACTAGAATGAAAATTTTAAAGCCTCCTGTTAGTGCTTCATCTACACAGTATAGCCCTGAATTTTCCAATGCGTAGCTCTTTGCAAAAGAGAGATATTGGCAAGGAAAAGCTGTCTTGTACCTTTGCATTTTTCTCCCAAACGAAGGACACTAGAAAGAAAATTTTAAAGCCTCCTGTTAGGCCATCATCTACACGGCATAGCCCTGAATTTTCTAATGCGCAGCTCTTTGCAAAAGAGAGATATTGGCAAGGAAAAGCTGTCTTGTACCTTTGCATTTTTCTCCCAAACGAAGGATACTAGAATTAAAATTTTAAAGCCTCCTGTTAGGCCATCATCTACACGGCATAGCCCTGAATTTTCCAATGCGCAGCTCTTTGCAAAAGAGAGATATTGGCAAGGAAAAGCTGTCTTGTACCTTTGCATTTTTCTCCCAAACGAAGGACAGTAGAAAGAAAATTTTAAAGCCTCCTGTTAGGCCATCATCTACACGGCATAGCCCTGAATTTTCCAATGCGCAGCTTTGTGCAAAAGAGAGATATTGGCAAGGAAAAGCTGTCTTGTACCATTGGATTTTTCTCCCAAACGAAGGATACTAGAATTAAAATTTTAAAGACTCCTGTTAGGCCATCATCTACACGGCATAGCCCTGAATTTTCCAATGCGCAGCTCTTTGCAAAAGAGAGATATTGGCAAGGAAAAGCTGTCTTGTACCTTTGCATTTTTCTCCCAAACGAAGGACACTAGAAAGAAAATTTTAAAGCCTCCTGTTAGGCCATCATCTACACGGCATAGCCCTGAATTTTCCAATGAGCAGCTTTGTGCAAAATAGAGATATTGGCAAGGAAAAGCTGTCTTGTACCATTGGATTTTTCTCCCAAACGAAGGACACTAGAATGAAAATTTTAAAGCCTCCTGTTAGGCCATCATCTACACGGCATAGCCCTGAATTTTCCAATGCGCAGCTCTTTGCAAAAGAGAGATATTGGCAAGGAAAAGCTGTCTTGTACCTTTGCATTTTTCTCCCAAACGAAGGAAACTAGAAAGAAAATTTTAAAGCCTCCTGTTAGGCCATCATCTACACGGCATAGCCCTGAATTTTCCAATGCGCAGCTCTTTGTAAAAGAGAGATATTGGCAAGGAAAAACTGTGTTGTACCATTAGATTTTTCTCCCAAACGAAGGACACTAGAATGAAAATTTTAAATCCTCCTGTTAGTGCTTCATCTACATGGTATAGCCCTGAATTTTCCAATGCGTAGCTCTTTGCAAAAGAGAGATATTGGCAAGGAAAAGCTGTCTTGTACCATTGGATTTTTCTCCCAAACGAAGGACACTAGAATGAAAATTTTAAAGCCTCCTGTTAGTGCTTCATCTACACAGTATAGCCCTGAATTTTCCAATGCGTAGCTCTTTGCAAAAGAGAGATATTGGCAAGGAAAAGCTGTCTTGTACCTTTGCATTTTTCTCCCAAACGAAGGACACTAGAAAGAAAATTTTAAAGCCTCCTGTTAGGCCATCATCTACACGGCATAGCCCTGAATTTTCTAATGCGCAGCTCTTTGCAAAAGAGAGATATTGGCAAGGAAAAGCTGTCTTGTACCTTTGCATTTTTCTCCCAAACGAAGGACACTAGAAAGAAAATTTTAAAGCGTCCTGTTCTGCCATCATCTACACGGCATAGCCCAGAATTTTCCAATGCGCAGCTCTTTGCAAAAGAGAGATATTGGCAAGGAAAAGCTGTCTTGTACCTTTGCATTTTTCTCCCAAACGAAGGACACTAGAAAGAAAATTTTAAAGCCTCCTGTTAGGCCATCATCTACACGGCATAGCCCTGAATTTTCCAATGCGCAGCTCTTTGCAAAAGAGATATATTGGCAAGGAAAAGCTGTCTTGTACCTTTGCATTTTTCTCCCAAACGAAGGACACTAGAAAGAAAATTTTAAAGCCTCCTGTTAGGCCATCGTCTACACGGCATAGCCCTGAATTTTCCAATGCGCAGCTCTTTGCAAAAGAGAGATATTGGCAAGGAAAAGCTGTCTTGTACCTTTGCATTTTTCTCCCAAACGAAGGACACTAGAAAGAAACTTTTAAAGCCTCCTGTTCTGCCATCATCTACACGGCATAGCCAAGAATTTTCCAATGCGCAGCTCTTTGCAAAAGAGAGATATTGGCAAGGAAAAGCTGTCTTGTACCTTTGCATTTTTCTCCCAAACGAAGGACACTAGAAAGAAAATTTTAAAGCCTCCTGTTAGGCCATCATCTACACGGCATAGCCCTGAATTTTCCAATGCGCAGCTCTTTGCAAAAGAGAGATATTGGCAAGGAAAAGCTGTCTTGTACCTTTGCATTTTTCTCCCAAACGAAGGACACTAGAAAGAAAATTTTAAAGCCTCCTGTTAGGCCATCATCTACACGGCATAGCCCTGAATTTTCCAATGCGCAGCTCTTTGCAAAAGAGAGATATTGGCAAGGAAAAGCTGTCTTGTACCTTTGCATTTTTCTCCCAAACGAAGGACAGTAGAAAGAAAATTTTAAAGCCTCCTGTTAGGCCATCATCTACACGGCATAGCCCTGAATTTTCCAAAGCGCAGCTTTGTGCAAAAGAGAGATATTGGCAAGGAAAAGCTGTCTTGTACCATTGGATTTTTCTCCCAAACGAAGGATACTAGAATTAAAATTTTAAAGCCTCCTGTTAGGCCATCATCTACACGGCATAGCCCTGAATTTTCCAATGCGCAGCTCTTTGCAAAAGAGAGATATTGGCAAGGAAAAGCTGTCTTGTACCTTTGCATTTTTCTCCCAAACGAAGGACAGTAGAAAGAAAATTTTAAAGCCTCCTGTTAGGCCATCATCTACACGGCATAGCCCTGAATTTTCCAATGCGCAGCTTTGTGCAAAAGAGAGATATTGGCAAGGAAAAGCTGTCTTGTACCATTGGATTTTTCTCCCAAACGAAGGATACTAGAATTAAAATTTTAAAGCCTCCTGTTAGGCCATCATCTACACGGCATAGCCCTGAATTTTCCAATGCGCAGCTCTTTGCAAAAGAGAGATATTGGCAAGGAAAAGCTGTCTTGTACCTTTGCATTTTTCTCCCAAACGAAGGACACTAGAAAGAAAATTTTAAAGCCTCCTGTTAGGCCATCATCTACACGGCATAGCCCTGAATTTTCCAATGCGCAGCTTTGTGCAAAATAGAGATATTGGCAAGGAAAAGCTGTCTTGTACCATTGGATTTTTCTCCCAAACGAAGGACACTAGAATGAAAATTTTAAAGCCTCCTGTTAGGCCATCATCTACACGGCATAGCCCTGAATTTTCCAATGCGCAGCTCTTTGCAAAAGAGAGATATTGGCAAGGAAAAGCTGTCTTGTACCTTTGCATTTTTCTCCCAAACGAAGGAAACTAGAAAGAAAATTTTAAAGCCTCCTGTTAGGCCATCATCTACACGGCATAGCCCTGAATTTTCCAAAGCGCAGCTTTGTGCAAAAGAGAGATATTGGCAAGGAAAAGCTGTCTTGTACCATTGGATTTTTCTCCCAAACGAAGGATACTAGAATTAAAATTTTAAAGCCTCCTGTTAGGCCATCATCTACACGGCATAGCCCTGAATTTTCCAATGCGCAGCTCTTTGCAAAAGAGAGATATTGGCAAGGAAAAGCTGTCTTGTACCTTTGCATTTTTCTCCCAAACGAAGGACAGTAGAAAGAAAATTTTAAAGCCTCCTGTTAGGCCATCATCTACACGGCATAGCCCTGAATTTTCCAATGCGCAGCTTTGTGCAAAAGAGAGATATTGGCAAGGAAAAGCTGTCTTGTACCATTGGATTTTTCTCCCAAACGAAGGATACTAGAATTAAAATTTTAAAGCCTCCTGTTAGGCCATCATCTACACGGCATAGCCCTGAATTTTCCAATGCGCAGCTCTTTGCAAAAGAGAGATATTGGCAAGGAAAAGCTGTCTTGTACCTTTGCATTTTTCTCCCAAACGAAGGACACTAGAAAGAAAATTTTAAAGCCTCCTGTTAGGCCATCATCTACACGGCATAGCCCTGAATTTTCCAATGCGCAGCTTTGTGCAAAATAGAGATATTGGCAAGGAAAAGCTGTCTTGTACCATTGCATTTTTCTCCCAAACGAAGGACACTAGAAAGAAAATTTTAAAGCCTCCTGTTAGGCCATCATCTACACGGCATAGCCCTGAATTTTCCAATGAGCAGCTTTGTGCAAAATAGAGATATTGGCAAGGAAAAGCTGTCTTGTACCATTGGATTTTTCTCCCAAACGAAGGACACTAGAATGAAAATTTTAAAGCCTCCTGTTAGGCCATCATCTACACGGCATAGCCCTGAATTTTCCAATGCGCAGCTCTTTGCAAAAGAGAGATATTGGCAAGGAAAAGCTGTCTTGTACCTTTGCATTTTTCTCCCAAACGAAGGAAACTAGAAAGAAAATTTTAAAGCCTCCTGTTAGGCCATCATCTACACGGCATAGCCCTGAATTTTCCAATGCGCAGCTCTTTGTAAAAGAGAGATATTGGCAAGGAAAAACTGTGTTGTACCATTAGATTTTTCTCCCAAACGAAGGACACTAGAATGAAAATTTTAAATCCTCCTGTTAGTGCTTCATCTACATGGTATAGCCCTGAATTTTCCAATGCGTAGCTCTTTGCAAAAGAGAGATATTGGCAAGGAAAAGCTGTCTTGTACCATTGGATTTTTCTCCCAAACGAAGGACACTAGAATGAAAATTTTAAAGCCTCCTGTTAGTGCTTCATCTACACAGTATAGCCCTGAATTTTCCAATGCGTAGCTCTTTGCAAAAGAGAGATATTGGCAAGGAAAAGCTGTCTTGTACCTTTGCATTTTTCTCCCAAACGAAGGACACTAGAAAGAAAATTTTAAAGCCTCCTGTTAGGCCATCATCTACACGGCATAGCCCTGAATTTTCTAATGCGCAGCTCTTTGCAAAAGAGAGATATTGGCAAGGAAAAGCTGTCTTGTACCTTTGCATTTTTCTCCCAAACGAAGGACACTAGAAAGAAAATTTTAAAGCGTCCTGTTCTGCCATCATCTACACGGCATAGCCCAGAATTTTCCAATGCGCAGCTCTTTGCAAAAGAGAGATATTGGCAAGGAAAAGCTGTCTTGTACCTTTGCATTTTTCTCCCAAACGAAGGACACTAGAAAGAAAATTTTAAAGCCTCCTGTTAGGCCATCATCTACACGGCATAGCCCTGAATTTTCCAATGCGCAGCTCTTTGCAAAAGAGATATATTGGCAAGGAAAAGCTGTCTTGTACCTTTGCATTTTTCTCCCAAACGAAGGACACTAGAAAGAAAATTTTAAAGCCTCCTGTTAGGCCATCGTCTACACGGCATAGCCCTGAATTTTCCAATGCGCAGCTCTTTGCAAAAGAGAGATATTGGCAAGGAAAAGCTGTCTTGTACCTTTGCATTTTTCTCCCAAACGAAGGACACTAGAAAGAAACTTTTAAAGCCTCCTGTTCTGCCATCATCTACACGGCATAGCCAAGAATTTTCCAATGCGCAGCTCTTTGCAAAAGAGAGATATTGGCAAGGAAAAGCTGTCTTGTACCTTTGCATTTTTCTCCCAAACGAAGGACACTAGAAAGAAAATTTTAAAGCCTCCTGTTAGGCCATCATCTACACGGCATAGCCCTGAATTTTCCAATGCGCAGCTCTTTGCAAAAGAGAGATATTGGCAAGGAAAAGCTGTCTTGTACCTTTGCATTTTTCTCCCAAACGAAGGACACTAGAAAGAAAATTTTAAAGCCTCCTGTTAGGCCATCATCTACACGGCATAGCCCTGAATTTTCCAATGCGCAGCTCTTTGCAAAAGAGAGATATTGGCAAGGAAAAGCTGTCTTGTACCTTTGCATTTTTCTCCCAAACGAAGGACAGTAGAAAGAAAATTTTAAAGCCTCCTGTTAGGCCATCATCTACACGGCATAGCCCTGAATTTTCCAAAGCGCAGCTTTGTGCAAAAGAGAGATATTGGCAAGGAAAAGCTGTCTTGTACCATTGGATTTTTCTCCCAAACGAAGGATACTAGAATTAAAATTTTAAAGCCTCCTGTTAGGCCATCATCTACACGGCATAGCCCTGAATTTTCCAATGCGCAGCTCTTTGCAAAAGAGAGATATTGGCAAGGAAAAGCTGTCTTGTACCTTTGCATTTTTCTCCCAAACGAAGGACAGTAGAAAGAAAATTTTAAAGCCTCCTGTTAGGCCATCATCTACACGGCATAGCCCTGAATTTTCCAATGCGCAGCTTTGTGCAAAAGAGAGATATTGGCAAGGAAAAGCTGTCTTGTACCATTGGATTTT
The DNA here is from genome assembly GCF_028390025.1 of Pseudophryne corroboree. Taxonomy (NCBI): domain Eukaryota; kingdom Metazoa; phylum Chordata; class Amphibia; order Anura; family Myobatrachidae; genus Pseudophryne; species Pseudophryne corroboree. The sequence continues at coordinate 45,901 of NW_026967834.1, read as the reverse complement.
TCTCCCAAACGAAGGATACTAGAATTAAAATTTTAAAGCCTCCTGTTAGGCCATCATCTACACGGCATAGCCCTGAATTTTCCAATGCGCAGCTCTTTGCAAAAGAGAGATATTGGCAAGGAAAAGCTGTCTTGTACCTTTGCATTTTTCTCCCAAACGAAGGACACTAGAAAGAAAATTTTAAAGCCTCCTGTTAGGCCATCATCTACACGGCATAGCCCTGAATTTTCCAATGCGCAGCTTTGTGCAAAATAGAGATATTGGCAAGGAAAAGCTGTCTTGTACCATTGGATTTTTCTCCCAAACGAAGGACACTAGAATGAAAATTTTAAAGCCTCCTGTTAGGCCATCATCTACACGGCATAGCCCTGAATTTTCCAATGCGCAGCTCTTTGCAAAAGAGAGATATTGGCAAGGAAAAGCTGTCTTGTACCTTTGCATTTTTCTCCCAAACGAAGGACAGTAGAAAGAAAATTTTAAAGCCTCCTGTTAGGCCATCATCTACACGGCATAGCCCTGAATTTTCCAATGCGCAGCTTTGTGCAAAATAGAGATATTGGCAAGGAAAAGCTGTCTTGTACCATTGCATTTTTCTCCCAAACGAAGGACACTAGAAAGAAAATTTTAAAGCCTCCTGTTAGGCCATCATCTACACGGCATAGCCCTGAATTTTCCAATGAGCAGCTTTGTGCAAAATAGAGATATTGGCAAGGAAAAGCTGTCTTGTACCATTGGATTTTTCTCCCAAACGAAGGACACTAGAATGAAAATTTTAAAGCCTCCTGTTAGGCCATCATCTACACGGCATAGCCCTGAATTTTCCAATGCGCAGCTCTTTGCAAAAGAGAGATATTGGCAAGGAAAAGCTGTCTTGTACCTTTGCATTTTTCTCCCAAACGAAGGAAACTAGAAAGAAAATTTTAAAGCCTCCTGTTAGGCCATCATCTACACGGCATAGCCCTGAATTTTCCAATGCGCAGCTCTTTGTAAAAGAGAGATATTGGCAAGGAAAAACTGTGTTGTACCATTAGATTTTTCTCCCAAACGAAGGACACTAGAATGAAAATTTTAAATCCTCCTGTTAGTGCTTCATCTACATGGTATAGCCCTGAATTTTCCAATGCGTAGCTCTTTGCAAAAGAGAGATATTGGCAAGGAAAAGCTGTCTTGTACCATTGGATTTTTCTCCCAAACGAAGGACACTAGAATGAAAATTTTAAAGCCTCCTGTTAGTGCTTCATCTACACAGTATAGCCCTGAATTTTCCAATGCGTAGCTCTTTGCAAAAGAGAGATATTGGCAAGGAAAAGCTGTCTTGTACCTTTGCATTTTTCTCCCAAACGAAGGACACTAGAAAGAAAATTTTAAAGCCTCCTGTTAGGCCATCATCTACACGGCATAGCCCTGAATTTTCTAATGCGCAGCTCTTTGCAAAAGAGAGATATTGGCAAGGAAAAGCTGTCTTGTACCTTTGCATTTTTCTCCCAAACGAAGGACACTAGAAAGAAAATTTTAAAGCGTCCTGTTCTGCCATCATCTACACGGCATAGCCCAGAATTTTCCAATGCGCAGCTCTTTGCAAAAGAGAGATATTGGCAAGGAAAAGCTGTCTTGTACCTTTGCATTTTTCTCCCAAACGAAGGACACTAGAAAGAAAATTTTAAAGCCTCCTGTTAGGCCATCATCTACACGGCATAGCCCTGAATTTTCCAATGCGCAGCTCTTTGCAAAAGAGATATATTGGCAAGGAAAAGCTGTCTTGTACCTTTGCATTTTTCTCCCAAACGAAGGACACTAGAAAGAAAATTTTAAAGCCTCCTGTTAGGCCATCGTCTACACGGCATAGCCCTGAATTTTCCAATGCGCAGCTCTTTGCAAAAGAGAGATATTGGCAAGGAAAAGCTGTCTTGTACCTTTGCATTTTTCTCCCAAACGAAGGACACTAGAAAGAAACTTTTAAAGCCTCCTGTTCTGCCATCATCTACACGGCATAGCCAAGAATTTTCCAATGCGCAGCTCTTTGCAAAAGAGAGATATTGGCAAGGAAAAGCTGTCTTGTACCTTTGCATTTTTCTCCCAAACGAAGGACACTAGAAAGAAAATTTTAAAGCCTCCTGTTAGGCCATCATCTACACGGCATAGCCCTGAATTTTCCAATGCGCAGCTCTTTGCAAAAGAGAGATATTGGCAAGGAAAAGCTGTCTTGTACCTTTGCATTTTTCTCCCAAACGAAGGACACTAGAAAGAAAATTTTAAAGCCTCCTGTTAGGCCATCATCTACACGGCATAGCCCTGAATTTTCCAATGCGCAGCTCTTTGCAAAAGAGAGATATTGGCAAGGAAAAGCTGTCTTGTACCTTTGCATTTTTCTCCCAAACGAAGGACAGTAGAAAGAAAATTTTAAAGCCTCCTGTTAGGCCATCATCTACACGGCATAGCCCTGAATTTTCCAAAGCGCAGCTTTGTGCAAAAGAGAGATATTGGCAAGGAAAAGCTGTCTTGTACCATTGGATTTTTCTCCCAAACGAAGGATACTAGAATGAAAATTTTAAAGCCTCCTGTTAGTGCTTCATCTACATGGTATAGCCCTGAATTTTCCAATGCGTAGCTCTTTGCAAAAGAGAGATATTGGCAAGGAAAAGCTGTCTTGTACCATTGGATTTTTCTCCCAAACGAAGGACACTAGAATGAAAATTTTAAAGCCTCCTGTTAGTGCTTCATCTACACAGTATAGCCCTGAATTTTCCAATGCGTAGCTCTTTGCAAAAGAGAGATATTGGCAAGGAAAAGCTGTCTTGTACCTTTGCATTTTTCTCCCAAACGAAGGACACTAGAAAGAAAATTTTAAAGCCTCCTGTTAGGCCATCATCTACACGGCATAGCCCTGAATTTTCCAATGCGCAGCTCTTTACAAAAGAGAGATATTGGCAAGGAAAAGCTGTCTTGTACCTTTGCATTTTTCTCCCAAACGAAGGACACTAGAAAGAAAATTTTAAAGCCTCCTGTTAGGCCATCATCTACACGGCATAGCCCTGAATTTTCCAATGCGCAGCTCTTTGCAAAAGAGAGATATTGGCAAGGAAAAGCTGTCTTGTACCTTTGCATTTTTCTCCCAAACGAAGGACACTAGAAAGAAAATTTTAAAGCCTCCTGTTAGGCCATCATCTACACGGCATAGCCCTGAATTTTCCAATGCGCAGCTCTTTGCAAAAGAGAGATATTGGCAAGGAAAAGCTGTCTTGTACCTTTGCATTTTTCTCCCAAACGAAGGACAGTAGAAAGAAAATTTTAAAGCCTCCTGTTAGGCCATCATCTACACGGCATAGCCCTGAATTTTCCAAAGCGCAGCTTTGTGCAAAAGAGAGATATTGGCAAGGAAAAGCTGTCTTGTACCATTGGATTTTTCTCCCAAACGAAGGATACTAGAATTAAAATTTTAAAGCCTCCTGTTAGGCCATCATCTACACGGCATAGCCCTGAATTTTCCAATGCGCAGCTCTTTGCAAAAGAGAGATATTGGCAAGGAAAAGCTGTCTTGTACCTTTGCATTTTTCTCCCAAACGAAGGACAGTAGAAAGAAAATTTTAAAGCCTCCTGTTAGGCCATCATCTACACGGCATAGCCCTGAATTTTCCAATGCGCAGCTTTGTGCAAAAGAGAGATATTGGCAAGGAAAAGCTGTCTTGTACCATTGGATTTTTCTCCCAAACGAAGGATACTAGAATTAAAATTTTAAAGCCTCCTGTTAGGCCATCATCTACACGGCATAGCCCTGAATTTTCCAATGCGCAGCTCTTTGCAAAAGAGAGATATTGGCAAGGAAAAGCTGTCTTGTACCTTTGCATTTTTCTCCCAAACGAAGGACACTAGAAAGAAAATTTTAAAGCCTCCTGTTAGGCCATCATCTACACGGCATAGCCCTGAATTTTCCAATGCGCAGCTTTGTGCAAAATAGAGATATTGGCAAGGAAAAGCTGTCTTGTACCATTGGATTTTTCTCCCAAACGAAGGACACTAGAATGAAAATTTTAAAGCCTCCTGTTAGGCCATCATCTACACGGCATAGCCCTGAATTTTCCAATGCGCAGCTCTTTGCAAAAGAGAGATATTGGCAAGGAAAAGCTGTCTTGTACCTTTGCATTTTTCTCCCAAACGAAGGACACTAGAAAGAAAATGTTAAAGCCTCCTGTTAGGCCATCGTCTACACGGCATAGCCCTGAATTTTCCAATGCGCAGCTCTTTGCAAAAGAGAGATATTGGCAAGGAAAAGTTGTCTTGTACCTTTGCATTTTTCTCCCAAACGAAGGACACTAGAAAGAAAATTTTAAAGCCTCCTGTTAGGCCATCATCTACACGGCATAGCCCTGAATTTTCCAATGCGCAGCTCTTTACAAAAGAGAGATATTGGCAAGGAAAAGCTGTCTTGTACCTTTGCATTTTTCTCCCAAACGAAGGACACTAGAAAGAAAATGTTAAAGCCTCCTGTTAGGCCATCATCTACACGGCATAGCCCTGAATTTTCCAATGCGCAGCTCTTTGCAAAAGAGAGATATTGGCAAGGAAAAGCTGTCTTGTACCTTTGCATTTTTCTCCCAAACGAAGGACACTAGAAAGAAAATTTTAAAGCCTCCTGTTAGGCCATCATCTACACGGCATAGCCCAGAATTTTCCAATGCGCAGCTCTTTGCAAAATAGAGATATTGGCAAGGAAAAGCTGTCTTGTACCTTTGCATTTTTCTCCCAAACGAAGGACACTAGAAAGAAAATTTTAAAGCCTCCGGTTAGGCCATCATCTACACGGCATAGCCCTGAATTTTCCAATGCGCAGCTCTTTGCAAAAGAGAGATATTGGCAAGGAAAAGCTGTCTTGTACCTTTGCATTTTTCTCCCAAACGAAGGACACTAGAAAGAAAATTTTAAAGCCTCCTGTTCTGCCATCATCTACACGGCATAGCCCAGAATTTTCCAATGCGCAGCTCTTTGCAAAAGAGAGATATTGGCAAGGAAAAGCTGTCTTGTACCATTGGATTTTTCTCCCAAACGAAGGACACTACAAAGAAAATTTTAAAGCCTCCTGTTAGGCCATCATCTACACGGCATAGCCCTGAATTTTCCAATGCGCAGCTTTGTGCAAAATAGAGATATTGGCAAGGAAAAGCTGTCTTGTACCATTGGATTTTTCTCCCAAACGAAGGACACTAGAATGAAAATTTTAAAGCCTCCTGTTAGGCCATCATCTACACGGCATAGCCCCGAATTTTCCAATGCGCAGCTCTTTGCAAAAGAGAGATATTGGCAAGGAAAAGTTGTCTTGTACCTTTGCATTTTTCTCCCAAACGAAGGACACTAGAAAGAAAATGTTAAAGCCTCCTGTTAGGCCATCGTCTACACGGCATAGCCCTGAATTTTCCAATGCGCAGCTCTTTGCAAAAGAGAGATATTGGCAAGGAAAAGCTGTCTTGTACCTTTGCATTTTTCTCCCAAACGAAGGACACTAGAAAGAAAATTTTAAAGCCTCCTGTTAGGCCATCATCTACACGGCATAGCCCTGAATTTTCCAATGCGCAGCTCTTTGCAAAAGAGAGATATTGGCAAGGAAAAGCTGTCTTGTACCATTGGATTTTTCTCCCAAACGAAGGACACTAGAATGAAAATTTTAAAGCCTCCTGTTAGGCCATCATCTACACGGCATAGCCCTGAATTTTCCAATGCGCAGCTCTTTGCAAAAGAGAGATATTGGCAAGGAAAAGCTGTCTTGTACCTTTGCATTTTTCTCCCAAACGAAGGACACTAGAAAGACAATTTTAAAGCCTCCTGTTAGGCCATCATCTACACGGCATAGCCCTGAATTTTCCAATGCGCAGCTCTTTGCAAAAGAGAGATATTGGCAAGGAAAAGCTGTCTTGTACCTTTGCATTTTTCTCCCAAACGAAGGACACTAGAAAGAAAATTTTAAAGCCTCCTGTTCTGCCATCATCTACACGGCATAGCCCAGAATTTTCCAATGCGCAGCTCTTTGCAAAAGAGAGATATTGGCAAGGAAAAGCTGTCTTGTACCTTTGCATTTTTCTCCCAAACGAAGGACACTAGAAATAAAATTTTAAAGCCTCCTGTTAGGCCATCATCTACACGGCATAGCCCTGAATTTTCCAATGCGCAGCTCTTTACAAAAGAGAGATATTGGCAAGGAAAAGCTGTCTTGTACCTTTGCATTTTTCTCCCAAACGAAGGACACTAGAAAGAAAATTTTAAAGCCTCCTGTTAGGCCATCATCTACACGGCATAGCCCTGAATTTTCCAATGCGCAGCTCTTTGCAAAAGAGAGATATTGGCAAGGAAAAGCTGTCTTGTACCTTTGCATTTTTCTCCCAAACGAAGGACACTAGAAAGAAAATTTTAAAGCCTCCTGTTAGGACATCATCTACACGGCATAGCCCTGAATTTTCCAATGCGCAGCTCTTTGCAAAAGAGAGATATTGGCAAGGAAAAGCTGTCTTGTACCTTTGCATTTTTCTCCCAAACGAAGGACACTAGAAAGAAAATTTTAAAGCCTCCTGTTAGGCCATCATCTACACGGCATAGCCCTGAATTTTCCAATGCGCAGCTCTTTGCAAAAGAGAGATATTGGCAAGGAAAAGCTGTCTTGTACCTTTGCATTTTTCTCCCAAACGAAGGACACTAGAAAGAAAATTTTAAAGCCTCCTGTTCTGCCATCATCTACACGGCATAGCCCAGAATTTTCCAATGCGCAGCTCTTTGCAAAAGAGAGATATTGGCAAGGAAAAGCTGTCTTGTACCTTTGCATTTTTCTCCCAAACGAAGGACACTAGAAAGAAAATTTTAAAGCCTCCTGTTAGGCCATCATCTACACGGCATAGCCCTGAATTTTCCAATGCGCAGCTCTTTGCAAAAGAGAGATATTGGCAAGGAAAAGCTGTCTTGTACCTTTGCATTTTTCTCCCAAACGAAGGACACTAGAAAGAAAATTTTAAAGCCTCCTGTTAGGCCATCATCTACACGGCATAGCCCTGAATTTTCCAATGCGCAGCTCTTTGCAAAAGAGAGATATTGGCAAGGAAAAGCTGTCTTGTACCTTTGCATTTTTCTCCCAAACGAAGGACACTAGAAAGAAAATTTTAAAGCCTCCTGTTCTGCCATCATCTACACGGCATAGCCCAGAATTTTCCAATGCGCAGCTCTTTGCAAAAGAGAGATACTGGCAAGGAAAAGCTGTCTTGTACCTTTGCATTTTTCTCCCAAACGAAGGACAGTAGAAAGAAAATTTTAAAGCCTCCTGTTAGGCCATCATCTACTCGGCATAGCCCTGAATTTTCCAATGCGCAGCTTTGTGCAAAAGAGAGATATTGGCAAGGAAAAGCTGTCTTGTACCATTGGATTTTTCTCCCAAACGAAGGACACTACAAAGAAAATTTTAAAGCCTCCTGTTAGGCCATCATCTACACGGCATAGCCCTGAATTTTCCAATGCGCAGCTTTGTGCAAAATAGAGATATTGGCAAGGAAAAGCTGTCTTGTACCATTGGATTTTTCTCCCAAACGAAGGACACTAGAATGAAAATTTTAAAGCCTCCTGTTAGGCCATCATCTACACGGCATAGCCCTGAATTTTCCAATGCGCAGCTCTTTGCAAAAGAGAGATATTGGCAAGGAAAAGCTGTCTTGTACCTTTGCATTTTTCTCCCAAACGAAGGACACTAGAAAGAAAATGTTAAAGCCTCCTGTTAGGCCATCGTCTACACGGCATAGCCCTGAATTTTCCAATGCGCAGCTCTTTACAAAAGAGAGATATTGGCAAGGAAAAGCTGTCTTGTACCTTTGCATTTTTCTCCCAAACGAAGGACACTAGAAAGAAAATTTTAAAGCCTCCTGTTAGGCCATCATCTACACGGCATAGCCCTGAATTTTCCAATGCGCAGCTCTTTGCAAAAGAGAGATATTGGCAAGGAAAAGCTGTCTTGTACCTTTGCATTTTTCTCCCAAACGAAGGACACTAGAAAGAAAATTTTAAAGCCTCCTGTTAGGCCATCATCTACACGGCATAGCCCTGAATTTTCCAATGCGCAGCTCTTTGCAAAAGAGAGATATTGGCAAGGAAAAGCTGTCTTGTACCTTTGCATTTTTCTCCCAAACGAAGGACACTAGAAAGAAAATTTTAAAGCCTCCTGTTAGGCCATCATCTACACGGCATAGCCCTGAATTTTCCAATGCGCAGCTCTTTGCAAAAGAGAGATATTGGCAAGGAAAAGCTGTCTTGTACCTTTGCATTTTTCTCCCAAACGAAGGACACTAGAAAGAAAATTTTAAAGCCTCCTGTTAGGCCATCATCTACACGGCATAGCCCTGAATTTTCCAATGCGCAGCTCTTTGCAAAAGAGAGATATTGGCAAGGAAAAGCTGTCTTGTACCTTTGCATTTTTCTCCCAAACGAAGGACACTAGAAAGAAAATTTTAAAGCCTCCTGTTAGGCCATCATCTACACGGCATAGCCCTGAATTTTCCAATGCGCAGCTCTTTGCAAAAGAGAGATATTGGCAAGGAAAAGCTGTCTTGTACCTTTGCATTTTTCTCCCAAACGAAGGACACTAGAAAGAAAATTTTAAAGCCTCCTGTTCTGCCATCATCTACACGGCATAGCCCAGAATTTTCCAATGCGCAGCTCTTTGCAAAAGAGAGATATTGGCAAGGAAAAGCTGTCTTGACTTGTACCTTTGCATTTTTCTCCCAAACGAAGGACACTAGAAAGAAAATTTTAAAGCCTCCTGTTAGGCCATCATCTACACGGCATAGCCCTGAATTTTCCAATGCGCAGCTCTTTGCAAAAGAGAGATATTGGCAAGGAAAAGCTGTCTTGTACCTTTGCATTTTTCTCCCCAACGAAGGACACTAGAAAGAAAATTTTAAAGCCTCCTGTTAGGCCATCATCTACACGGCATAGCCCTGAATTTTCCAATGCGCAGCTCTTTGCAAAAGAGAGATATTGGCAAGGAAAAGCTGTCTTGTACCTTTGCATTTTTCTCCCAAACGAAGGACACTAGAAAGAAAATTTTAAAGCCTCCTGTTAGGCCATCATCTACACGGCATAGCCCTGAATTTTCCAATGCGCAGCTCTTTGCAAAAGAGAGATATTGGCAAGGAAAAGCTGTCTTGTACCTTTGCATTTTTCTCCCAAACGAAGGACACTAGAAAGAAAATTTTAAAGCCTCCTGTTAGGCCATCATCTACACGGCAGAGCCCTGAATTTTCCAATGCGCAGCTCTTTGCAAAAGAGAGATATTGGCAAGGAAAAGCTGTCTTGTACCTTTGCATTTTTCTCCCAAACGAAGGACACTAGAAAGAAAATTTTAAAGCCTCCTGTTAGGCCATCATCTACACGGCATAGCCCTGAATTTTCCAATGCGCAGCTCTTTGCAAAAGAGAGATATTGGCAAGGAAAAGCTGTCTTGTACCTTTGCATTTTTCTCCCAAACGAAGGACACTAGAAAGAAAATTTTAAAGCCTCCTGTTCTGCCATCATCTACACGGCATAGCCCAGAATTTTCCAATGCGCAGCTCTTTGCAAAAGAGAGATATTGGCAAGGAAAAGCTGTCTTGTACCTTTGCATTTTTCTCCCAAACGAAGGACACTAGAAAGAAAATTTTAAAGCCTCCTGTTAGGCCATCATCTACACGGCATAGCCCTGAATTTTCCAATGCGCAGCTCTTTGCAAAAGAGAGATACTGGCAAGGAAAAGCTGTCTTGTACCTTTGCATTTTTCTCCCAAACGAAGGACAGTAGAAAGAAAATTTTAAAGCCTCCTGTTAGGCCATCATCTACACGGCATAGCCCTGAATTTTCCAATGCGCAGCTTTGTGCAAAAGAGAGATATTGGCAAGGAAAAGCTGTCTTGTACCATTGGATTTTTCTCCCAAACGAAGGACACTACAAAGAAAATTTTAAAGCCTCCTGTTAGGCCATCATCTACACGGCATAGCCCTGAATTTTCCAATGCGCAGCTTTGTGCAAAATAGAGATATTGGCAAGGAAAAGCTGTCTTGTACCATTGGATTTTTCTCCCAAACGAAGGACACTAGAATGAAAATTTTAAAGCCTCCTGTTAGGCCATCATCTACACGGCATAGCCCTGAATTTTCCAATGCGCAGCTCTTTGCAAAAGAGAGATATTGGCAAGGAAAAGCTGTCTTGTACCTTTGCATTTTTCTCCCAAACGAAGGACACTAGAAAGAAAATGTTAAAGCCTCCTGTTAGGCCATCGTCTACACGGCATAGCCCTGAATTTTCCAATGCGCAGCTCTTTACAAAAGAGAGATATTGGCAAGGAAAAGCTGTCTTGTACCTTTGCATTTTTCTCCCAAACGAAGGACACTAGAAAGAAAATGTTAAAGCCTCCTGTTAGGCCATCGTCTACACGGCATAGCCCTGAATTTTCCAATGCGCAGCTCTTTGCAAAAGAGAGATATTGGCAAGGAAAAGCTGTCTTGTACCTTTGCATTTTTCTCCCAAACGAAGGACACTAGAAAGAAAATTTTAAAGCCTCCTGTTAGGCCATCATCTACACGGCATAGCCAAGAATTTTCCAATGCGCAGCTCTTTGCAAAAGAGAGATATTGGCAAGGAAAAGCTGTCTTGTACCTTTGCATTTTTCTCCCAAACGAAGGACACTAGAAAGAAAATTTTAAAGCCTCCTGTTAGGCCATCATCTACACGGCATAGCCCTGAATTTTCCAATGCGCAGCTCTTTGCAAAAGAGAGATATTGGCAAGGAAAAGCTGTCTTGTACCTTTGCATTTTTCTCCCAAACGAAGGACACTAGAAAGAAAATTTTAAAGCCTCCTGTTCTGCCATCATCTACACGGCATAGCCCAGAATTTTCCAATGCGCAGCTCTTTGCAAAAGAGAGATATTGGCAAGGAAAAGCTGTCTTGTACCTTTGCATTTTTCTCCCAAACGAAGGACACTAGAAAGAAAATTTTAAAGCCTCCTGTTAGGCCATCATCTACACGGCATAGCCCTGAATTTTCCAATGCGCAGCTCTTTGCAAAAGAGAGATATTGGCAAGGAAAAGCTGTCTTGTACCTTTGCATTTTTCTCCCAAACGAAGGACACTAGAAAGAAAATTTTAAAGCCTCCTGTTAGGCCATCATCTACACGGCATAGCCCTGAATTTTCCAATGCGCAGCTCTTTGCAAAAGAGAGATATTGGCAAGGAAAAGCTGTCTTGTACCTTTGCATTTTTCTCCCAAACGAAGGACACTAGAAAGAAAATTTTAAAGCCTCCTGTTAGGCCATCATCTACACGGCATAGCCCTGAATTTTCCAATGCACAGCTCTTTGCAAAAGAGAGATATTGGCAAGGAAAAGCTGTCTTGTACCTTTGCATTTTTCTCCCAAACGAAGGACACTAGAAAGAAAATTTTAAAGCCTCCTGTTAGGCCATCATCTACACGGCATAGCCCTGAATTTTCCAATGCGCAGCTCTTTGCAAAAGAGAGATATTGGCAAGGAAAAGCTGTCTTGTACCTTTGCATTTTTCTCCCAAACGAAGGACACTAGAAAGAAAATTTTAAAGCCTCCTGTTCTGCCATCATCTACACGGCATAGCCCCGAATTTTCCAATGCGCAGCTCTTTGCAAAAGAGAGATATTGGCAAGGAAAAGCTGTCTTGTACCTTTGCATTTTTCTCCCAAACGAAGGACACTAGAAAGAAAATTTTAAAGCCTCCTGTTAGGCCATCATCTACACGGCAGAGCCCTGAATTTTCCAATGCGCAGCTCTTTGCAAAAGAGAGATATTGGCAAGGAAAAGCTGTCTTGTACCTTTGCATTTTTCTCCCAAACGAAGGACACTAGAAAGAAAATTTTAAAGCCTCCTGTTAGGCCATCATCTACACGGCATAGCCCTGAATTTTCCAATGCGCAGCTCTTTGCAAAAGAGAGATATTGGCAAGGAAAAGCTGTCTTGTACCTTTGCATTTTTCTCCCAAACGATGGACACTAGAAAGAAAATTTTAAAGCCTCCTGTTAGGCCATTATCTACACGGCATAGCCCAGAATTTTCCAATGCGCAGCTCTTTGCAAAAGAGAGATATTGGCAAGGTAAAGCTGTCTTGTACCTTTGCATTTTTCTCCCAAACGAAGGACACTAGAAAGAAAATTTTAAAGACTCCTGTTAGGCCATCATCTACACGGCATAGCCCTGAATTTTCCAATGCGCAGCTCTTTGCAAAAGAGAGATATTGGCAAGGAAAAGCTGTCTTGTACCTTTGCATTTTTCTCCCAAACGAAGGACACTAGAAAGAAAATTTTAAAGCCTCCTGTTAGGCTATCATCTACACGGCATGGCCCTGAATTTTCCAATGCGCAGCTTTGTGCAAAATAGAGATATTGGCAAGGAAAAGCTGTCTTGTACCATTGGATTTTTCTCCCAAACGAAGGACACTAGAATGAAAATTTTAAAGCCTCCTGTTAGGCCATCATCTACACGGCATAGCCCTGAATTTTCCAATGCGCAGCTCTTTGCAAAAGAGAGATATTGGCAAGGAAAAGCTGTCTTGTACCTTTGCATTTTTCTCTTAAACGAAGGACACTAGAAAGAAAATGTTAAAGCCTCCTGTTAGGCCATCATCTACACGGCATAGCCCTGAATTTTCCAATGCGCAGCTCTTTGCAAAAGAGAGATATTGGCAAGGAAAAGCTGTCTTGTACCTTTGCATTTTTCTCCCAAACGAAGGACACTAGAAAGAAAATTTTAAAGCCTCCTGTTAGGCCATCATCTACACGGCATAGCCCTGAATTTTCCAACGCGCAGCTCTTTGCAAAAGAGAGATATTGGCAAGGAAAAGCTGTCTTGTACCTTTGCATTTTTCTCCCAAACGAAGGACACTAGAAAGAAAATTTTAAAGCCTCCTGTTCTGCCATCATCTACACGGCATAGCCCAGAATTTTCCAATGCGCAGCTCTTTGCAAAAGACAGATATTGGCAAGGAAAAGCTGTCTTGTACCTTTGCATTTTTCTCCCAAACGAAGGACACTAGAAAGAAAATTTTAAAGCCTCCTGTTAGGCCATCATCTACACGGCATAGTCCTGAATTTTCCAATGCGCAGCTCTTTGCAAAAGAGAGATATTGGCAAGGAAAAGCTGTCTTGTACCTTTGCATTTTTCTCCCAAACGAAGGACACTAGAAAGAAAATTTTAAAGCCTCCTGTTAGGCCATCATCTACACGGCATAGCCCTGAATTTTCCAATGCGCAGCTCTTTGCAAAAGAGAGATATTGGCAAGGAAAAGCTGTCTTGTACCTTTGCATTTTTCTCCCAAACGAAGGACACTAGAAAGAAAATTTTAAAGCCTCCTGTTAGGCCATCATCTACACGGCAGAGCCCTGAATTTTCCAATGCGCAGCTCTTTGCAAAAGAGAGATATTGGCAAGGAAAAGCTGTCTTGTACCTTTGCATTTTTCTCCCAAACGAAGGACACTAGAAAGAAAATTTTAAAGCCTCCTGTTAGGCCATCATCTACACGGCATAGCCCTGAATTTTCCAATGCGCAGCTCTTTGCAAAAGAGAGATATTGGCAAGGAAAAGCTGTCTTGTACCTTTGCATTTTTCTCCCAAACGATGGACACTAAAAAGAAAATTTTAAAGCCTCCTGTTAGGCCATTATCTACACGGCATAGCCCAGAATTTTCCAATGCGCAGCTCTTTGCAAAAGAGAGATATTGGCAAGGTAAAGCTGTCTTGTACCTTTGCATTTTTCTCCCAAACGAAGGACACTAGAAAGAAAATTTTAAAGACTCCTGTTAGGCCATCATCTACACGGCATAGCCCTGAATTTTCCAATGCGCAGCTCTTTGCAAAAGAGAGATATTGGCAAGGAAAAGCTGTCTTGTACCTTTGCATTTTTCTCCCAAACGAAGGACACTAGAAAGAAAATTTTAAAGCCTCCTGTTAGGCTATCATCTACACGGCATGGCCCTGAATTTTCCAATGTGCAGCTTTGTGCAAAATAGAGATATTGGCAAGGAAAAGCTGTCTTGTACCATTGGATTTTTCTCCCAAACGAAGGACACTAGAATGAAAATTTTAAAGCCTCCTGTTAGGCCATCATCTACACGGCATAGCCCTGAATTTTCCAATGCGCAGCTCTTTGCAAAAGAGAGATATTGGCAAGGAAAAGCTGTCTTGTACCTTTGCATTTTTCTCCCAAACGAAGGACACTAGAAAGAAAATGTTAAAGCCTCCTGTTAGGCCATCATCTACACGGCATAGCCCTGAATTTTCCAATGCGCAGCTCTTTGCAAAAGAGAGATATTGGCAAGGAAAAGCTGTCTTGTACCTTTGCATTTTTCTCCCAAACGAAGGACACTAGAAAGAAAATTTTAAAGCCTCCTGTTAGGCCATCATCTACACGGCATAGCCCTGAATTTTCCAACGCGCAGCTCTTTGCAAAAGAGAGATATTGGCAAGGAAAAGCTGTCTTGTACCTTTGCATTTTTCTCCCAAACGAAGGACACTAGAAAGAAAATTTTAAAGCCTCCTGTTCTGCCATCATCTACACGGCATAGCCCAGAATTTTCCAATGCGCAGCTCTTTGCAAAAGAGAGATATTGGCAAGGAAAAGCTGTCTTGTACCTTTGCATTTTTCTCCCAAACGAAGGACACTAGAAAGAAAATTTTAAAGCCTCCTGTTAGGCCATCATCTACACGGCATAGCCCTGAATTTTCCAATGCGCAGCTCTTTGCAAAAGAGAGATATTGGCAAGGAAAAGCTGTCTTGTACCTTTGCATTTTTCTCCCAAACGAAGGAAACTAGAAAGAAAATTTTAAAGCCTCCTGTTAGGCCATCATCTACACGGCATAGCCCTGAATTTTCCAATGCGCAGCTCTTTGCAAAAGAGAGATATTGGCAAGGAAAAGCTGTCTTGTACCTTTGCATTTTTCTCCCAAACGAAGGACACTAGAAAGAAAATTTTAAAGCCTCCTGTTCTGCCATCATCTACACGGCATAGCCCTGAATTTTCCAATGCGCAGCTCTTTGCAAAAGAGAGATATTGGCAAGGAAAAGCTGTCTTGTACCTTTGCATTTTTCTCCCAAACGAAGGACACTAGAAAGAAAATTTTAAAGCCTCCTGTTAGGCCATCATCTACACGGCATAGCCCTGAATTTTCCAATGCGCAGCTCTTTGCAAAAGAGAGATATTGGCAAGGAAAAGCTGTCTTGTACCTTTGCATTTTTCTCCCAAACGAAGGACACTAGAAAGAAAATTTTAAAGCCTCCTGTTAGGCCATCATCTACACGGCATAGCCCTGAATTTTCCAATGCGCAGCTCTTTGCAAAAGAGAGATATTGGCAAGGAAAAGCTGTCTTGTACCTTTGCATTTTTCTCCCAAACGAAGGACACTAGAAAGAAAATGTTAAAGCCTCCTGTTAGGCCATCATCTACACGGCATAGCCCTGAATTTTCCAATGCGCAGCTCTTTGCAAAAGAGAGATATTGGCAAGGAAAAGCTGTCTTGTACCTTTGCATTTTTCTCCCAAACGAAGGACACTAGAAAGAAAATTTTAAAGCCTCCTGTTAGGCCATCATCTACACGGCATAGCCCTGAATTTTCCAACGCGCAGCTCTTTGCAAAAGAGAGATATTGGCAAGGAAAAGCTGTCTTGTACCTTTGCATTTTTCTCCCAAACGAAGGACACTAGAAAGAAAATTTTAAAGCCTCCTGTTCTGCCATCATCTACACGGCATAGCCCAGAATTTTCCAATGCGCAGCTCTTTGCAAAAGAGAGATATTGGCAAGGAAAAGCTGTCTTGTACCTTTGCATTTTTCTCCCAAACGAAGGACACTAGAAAGAAAATTTTAAAGCCTCCTGTTAGGCCATCATCTACACGGCATAGCCCTGAATTTTCCAATGCGCAGCTCTTTGCAAAAGAGAGATATTGGCAAGGAAAAGCTGTCTTGTACCTTTGCATTTTTCTCCCAAACGAAGGAAACTAGAAAGAAAATTTTAAAGCCTCCTGTTAGGCCATCATCTACACGGCATAGCCCTGAATTTTCCAATGCGCAGCTCTTTGCAAAAGAGAGATATTGGCAAGGAAAAGCTGTCTTGTACCTTTGCATTTTTCTCCCAAACGAAGGACACTAGAAAGAAAATTTTAAAGCCTCCTGTTCTGCCATCATCTACACGGCATAGCCCTGAATTTTCCAATGCGCAGCTCTTTGCAAAAGAGAGATATTGGCAAGGAAAAGCTGTCTTGTACCTTTGCATTTTTCTCCCAAACGAAGGACACTAGAAAGAAAATTTTAAAGCCTCCTGTTAGGCCATCATCTACACGGCATAGCCCTGAATTTTCCAATGCGCAGCTCTTTGCAAAAGAGAGATATTGGCAAGGAAAAGCTGTCTTGTACCTTTGCATTTTTCTCCCAAACGAAGGACACTAGAAAGAAAATTTGAAAGCCTCCTGTTAGGCCATCATCTACACGGCATAGCCCATAATTTTCCAATGCGCAGCTCTTTGCAAAAGAGAGATATTGGCAAGGAAAAGCTGTCTTGTACCTTTGCATTTTTCTCCCAAACGAAGGACACTAGAAAGAAAATTTTAAAGCCTCCTGTTAGGCCATCATCTACACGGCATAGCCCTGAATTTTCCAATGCGCAGCTCTTTGCAAAAGAGAGATATTGGCAAGGAAAAGCTGTCTTGTACCTTTGCATTTTTCTCCCAAACGAAGGACACTAGAAAGAAAATTTTAAAGCCTCCTGTTAGGCCATCATCTACACGGCATAGCCCTGAATTTTCCAATGCGCAGCTCTTTGCAAAAGAGAGATATTGGCAAGGAAAAGCTGTCTTGTACCTTTGCATTTTTCTCCCAAACGATGGACACTAGAAAGAAAATTTTAAAGCCTCCTGTTAGGCCATTATCTACACGGCATAGCCCTGAATTTTCCAATGCGCAGCTCTTTGCAAAAGAGAGATATTGGCAAGGTAAAGCTGTCTTGTACCTTTGCATTTTTCTCCCAAACGAAGGACACTAGAAAGAAAATTTTAAAGACTCCTGTTAGGCCATCATCTACACGGCATAGCCCTGAATTTTCCAATGCGCAGCTCTTTGCAAAAGAGAGATATTGGCAAGGAAAAGCTGTCTTGTACCTTTGCATTTTTCTCCCAAACGAAGGACACTAGAAAGAAAATTTTAAAGCCTCCTGTTAGGCTATCATCTACACGGCATGGCCCTGAATTTTCCAATGCGCAGCTTTGTGCAAAATAGAGATATTGGCAAGGAAAAGCTGTCTTGTACCATTGGATTTTTCTCCCAAACGAAGGACACTAGAATGAAAATTTTAAAGCCTCCTGTTAGGCCATCATCTACACGGCATAGCCCTGAATTTTCCAATGCGCAGCTCTTTGCAAAAGAGAGATATTGGCAAGGAAAAGCTGTCTTGTACCTTTGCATTTTTCTCTTAAACGAAGGACACTAGAAAGAAAATGTTAAAGCCTCCTGTTAGGCCATCATCTACACGGCATAGCCCTGAATTTTCCAATGCGCAGCTCTTTGCAAAAGAGAGATATTGGCAAGGAAAAGCTGTCTTGTACCTTTGCATTTTTCTCCCAAACGAAGGACACTAGAAAGAAAATTTTAAAGCCTCCTGTTAGGCCATCATCTACACGGCATAGCCCTGAATTTTCCAACGCGCAGCTCTTTGCAAAAGAGAGATATTGGCAAGGAAAAGCTGTCTTGTACCTTTGCATTTTTCTCCCAAACGAAGGACACTAGAAAGAAAATTTTAAAGCCTCCTGTTCTGCCATCATCTACACGGCATAGCCCAGAATTTTCCAATGCGCAGCTCTTTGCAAAAGAGAGATATTGGCAAGGAAAAGCTGTCTTGTACCTTTGCATTTTTCTCCCAAACGAAGGACACTAGAAAGAAAATTTTAAAGCCTCCTGTTAGGCCATCATCTACACGGCATAGTCCTGAATTTTCCAATGCGCAGCTCTTTGCAAAAGAGAGATATTGGCAAGGAAAAGCTGTCTTGTACCTTTGCATTTTTCTCCCAAACGAAGGACACTAGAAAGAAAATTTTAAAGCCTCCTGTTAGGCCATCATCTACACGGCATAGCCCTGAATTTTCCAATGCGCAGCTCTTTGCAAAAGAGAGATATTGGCAAGGAAAAGCTGTCTTGTACCTTTGCATTTTTCTCCCAAACGAAGGACACTAGAAAGAAAATTTTAAAGCCTCCTGTTAGGCCATCATCTACACGGCATAGCCCTGAATTTTCCAATGCGCAGCTCTTTGCAAAAGAGAGATATTGGCAAGGAAAAGCTGTCTTGTACCTTTGCATTTTTCTCCCAAACGAAGGACACTAGAAAGAAAATTTTAAAGCCTCCTGTTAGGCCATCATCTACACGGCATAGCCCTGAATTTTCCAATGCGCAGCTCTTTGCAAAAGAGAGATATTGGCAAGGAAAAGCTGTCTTGTACCTTTGCATTTTTCTCCCAAACGAAGGACACTAGAAAGAAAATGTTAAAGCCTCCTGTTAGGCCATCATCTACACGGCATAGCCCTGAATTTTCCAATGCGCAGCTCTTTGCAAAAGAGAGATATTGGCAAGGAAAAGCTGTCTTGTACCTTTGCATTTTTCTCCCAAACGAAGGACACTAGAAAGAAAATTTTAAAGCCTCCTGTTCTGCCATCATCTACACGGCATAGCCCCGAATTTTCCAATGCGCAGCTCTTTGCAAAAGAGAGATATTGGCAAGGAAAAGCTGTCTTGTACCTTTGCATTTTTCTCCCAAACGAAGGACACTAGAAAGAAAATTTTAAAGCCTCCTGTTAGGCCATCATCTACACGGCATAGCCCTGAATTTTCCAATGCGCAGCTCTTTGCAAAAGAGAGATATTGGCAAGGAAAAGCTGTCTTGTACCTTTGCATTTTTCTCCCAAACGAAGGACACTAGAAAGAAATTTTTAAAGCCTCCTGTTCTACCATCATCTACACGGCATAGCCCAGAATTTTCCAATGCGCAGCTCTTTGCAAAAGAGAGATATTGGCAAGGAAAAGCTGTCTTGTACCTTTGCATTTTTCTCCCAAACGAAGGACACTAGAAAGAAAATTTTAAAGCCTCCTGTTAGGACATCATCTACACGGCATAGCCCTGAATTTTCCAATGCGCAGCTCTTTGCAAAAGAGAGATATTGGCAAGGAAAAGCTGTCTTGTACCTTTGCATTTTTCTCCCAAACGAAGGACACTAGAAAGAAAATTTTAAAGCCTCCTGTTCTGCCATCATCTACACGGCATAGCCCAGAATTTTCCAATGCGCAGCTCTTTGCAAAAGAGAGATATTGGCAAGGAAAAGCTGTCTTGTACCTTTGCATTTTTCTCCCAAACGAAGGACACTAGAAAGAAAATTTTAAAGCCTCCTGTTAGGCCATCATCTACACGGCAGAGCCCTGAATTTTCCAATGCGCAGCTCTTTGCAAAAGAGAGATATTGGCAAGGAAAAGCTGTCTTGTACCTTTGCATTTTTCTCCCAAACGAAGGACACTAGAAAGAAAATTTTAAAGCCTCCTGTTAGGCCATCATCTACACGGCATAGCCCTGAATTTTCCAATGCGCAGCTCTTTGCAAAAGAGAGATATTGGCAAGGAAAAGCTGTCTTGTACCTTTGCATTTTTCTCCCAAACGATGGACACTAAAAAGAAAATTTTAAAGCCTCCTGTTAGGCCATTATCTACACGGCATAGCCCAGAATTTTCCAATGCGCAGCTCTTTGCAAAAGAGAGATATTGGCAAGGTAAAGCTGTCTTGTACCTTTGCATTTTTCTCCCAAACGAAGGACACTAGAAAGAAAATTTTAAAGACTCCTGTTAGGCCATCATCTACACGGCATAGCCCTGAATTTTCCAATGCGCAGCTCTTTGCAAAAGAGAGATATTGGCAAGGAAAAGCTGTCTTGTACCTTTGCATTTTTCTCCCAAACGAAGGACACTAGAAAGAAAATTTTAAAGCCTCCTGTTAGGCTATCATCTACACGGCATGGCCCTGAATTTTCCAATGTGCAGCTTTGTGCAAAATAGAGATATTGGCAAGGAAAAGCTGTCTTGTACCATTGGATTTTTCTCCCAAACGAAGGACACTAGAATGAAAATTTTAAAGCCTCCTGTTAGGCCATCATCTACACGGCATAGCCCTGAATTTTCCAATGCGCAGCTCTTTGCAAAAGAGAGATATTGGCAAGGAAAAGCTGTCTTGTACCTTTGCATTTTTCTCCCAAACGAAGGACACTAGAAAGAAAATGTTAAAGCCTCCTGTTAGGCCATCATCTACACGGCATAGCCCTGAATTTTCCAATGCGCAGCTCTTTGCAAAAGAGAGATATTGGCAAGGAAAAGCTGTCTTGTACCTTTGCATTTTTCTCCCAAACGAAGGACACTAGAAAGAAAATTTTAAAGCCTCCTGTTAGGCCATCATCTACACGGCATAGCCCTGAATTTTCCAACGCGCAGCTCTTTGCAAAAGAGAGATATTGGCAAGGAAAAGCTGTCTTGTACCTTTGCATTTTTCTCCCAAACGAAGGACACTAGAAAGAAAATTTTAAAGCCTCCTGTTCTGCCATCATCTACACGGCATAGCCCAGAATTTTCCAATGCGCAGCTCTTTGCAAAAGAGAGATATTGGCAAGGAAAAGCTGTCTTGTACCTTTGCATTTTTCTCCCAAACGAAGGACACTAGAAAGAAAATTTTAAAGCCTCCTGTTAGGCCATCATCTACACGGCATAGCCCTGAATTTTCCAATGCGCAGCTCTTTGCAAAAGAGAGATATTGGCAAGGAAAAGCTGTCTTGTACCTTTGCATTTTTCTCCCAAACGAAGGACACTAGAAAGAAAATTTTAAAGCCTCCTGTTAGGCCATCATCTACACGGCATAGCCCTGAATTTTCCAATGCGCAGCTCTTTGCAAAAGAGAGATATTGGCAAGGAAAAGCTGTCTTGTACCTTTGCATTTTTCTCCCAAACGATGGACACTAGAAAGAAAATTTTAAAGCCTCCTGTTAGGCCATTATCTACACGGCATAGCCCTGAATTTTCCAATGCGCAGCTCTTTGCAAAAGAGAGATATTGGCAAGGTAAAGCTGTCTTGTACCTTTGCATTTTTCTCCCAAACGAAGGACACTAGAAAGAAAATTTTAAAGACTCCTGTTAGGCCATCATCTACACGGCATAGCCCTGAATTTTCCAATGCGCAGCTCTTTGCAAAAGAGAGATATTGGCAAGGAAAAGCTGTCTTGTACCTTTGCATTTTTCTCCCAAACGAAGGACACTAGAAAGAAAATTTTAAAGCCTCCTGTTAGGCTATCATCTACACGGCATGGCCCTGAATTTTCCAATGCGCAGCTTTGTGCAAAATAGAGATATTGGCAAGGAAAAGCTGTCTTGTACCATTGGATTTTTCTCCCAAACGAAGGACACTAGAATGAAAATTTTAAAGCCTCCTGTTAGGCCATCATCTACACGGCATAGCCCTGAATTTTCCAATGCGCAGCTCTTTGCAAAAGAGAGATATTGGCAAGGAAAAGCTGTCTTGTACCTTTGCATTTTTCTCTTAAACGAAGGACACTAGAAAGAAAATGTTAAAGCCTCCTGTTAGGCCATCATCTACACGGCATAGCCCTGAATTTTCCAATGCGCAGCTCTTTGCAAAAGAGAGATATTGGCAAGGAAAAGCTGTCTTGTACCTTTGCATTTTTCTCCCAAACGAAGGACACTAGAAAGAAAATTTTAAAGCCTCCTGTTAGGCCATCATCTACACGGCATAGCCCTGAATTTTCCAACGCGCAGCTCTTTGCAAAAGAGAGATATTGGCAAGGAAAAGCTGTCTTGTACCTTTGCATTTTTCTCCCAAACGAAGGACACTAGAAAGAAAATTTTAAAGCCTCCTGTTCTGCCATCATCTACACGGCATAGCCCAGAATTTTCCAATGCGCAGCTCTTTGCAAAAGAGAGATATTGGCAAGGAAAAGCTGTCTTGTACCTTTGCATTTTTCTCCCAAACGAAGGACACTAGAAAGAAAATTTTAAAGCCTCCTGTTAGGCCATCATCTACACGGCATAGTCCTGAATTTTCCAATGCGCAGCTCTTTGCAAAAGAGAGATATTGGCAAGGAAAAGCTGTCTTGTACCTTTGCATTTTTCTCCCAAACGAAGGACACTAGAAAGAAAATTTTAAAGCCTCCTGTTAGGCCATCATCTACACGGCATAGCCCTGAATTTTCCAATGCGCAGCTCTTTGCAAAAGAGAGATATTGGCAAGGAAAAGCTGTCTTGTACCTTTGCATTTTTCTCCCAAACGAAGGACACTAGAAAGAAAATTTTAAAGCCTCCTGTTAGGCCATCATCTACACGGCATAGCCCTGAATTTTCCAATGCGCAGCTCTTTGCAAAAGAGAGATATTGGCAAGGAAAAGCTGTCTTGTACCTTTGCATTTTTCTCCCAAACGAAGGACACTAGAAAGAAAATTTTAAAGCCTCCTGTTAGGCCATCATCTACACGGCATAGCCCTGAATTTTCCAATGCGCAGCTCTTTGCAAAAGAGAGATATTGGCAAGGAAAAGCTGTCTTGTACCTTTGCATTTTTCTCCCAAACGAAGGACACTAGAAAGAAAATGTTAAAGCCTCCTGTTAGGCCATCATCTACACGGCATAGCCCTGAATTTTCCAATGCGCAGCTCTTTGCAAAAGAGAGATATTGGCAAGGAAAAGCTGTCTTGTACCTTTGCATTTTTCTCCCAAACGAAGGACACTAGAAAGAAAATTTTAAAGCCTCCTGTTCTGCCATCATCTACACGGCATAGCCCCGAATTTTCCAATGCGCAGCTCTTTGCAAAAGAGAGATATTGGCAAGGAAAAGCTGTCTTGTACCTTTGCATTTTTCTCCCAAACGAAGGACACTAGAAAGAAAATTTTAAAGCCTCCTGTTAGGCCATCATCTACACGGCATAGCCCTGAATTTTCCAATGCGCAGCTCTTTGCAAAAGAGAGATATTGGCAAGGAAAAGCTGTCTTGTACCTTTGCATTTTTCTCCCAAACGAAGGACACTAGAAAGAAATTTTTAAAGCCTCCTGTTCTACCATCATCTACACGGCATAGCCCAGAATTTTCCAATGCGCAGCTCTTTGCAAAAGAGAGATATTGGCAAGGAAAAGCTGTCTTGTACCTTTGCATTTTTCTCCCAAACGAAGGACACTAGAAAGAAAATTTTAAAGCCTCCTGTTAGGACATCATCTACACGGCATAGCCCTGAATTTTCCAATGCGCAGCTCTTTGCAAAAGAGAGATATTGGCAAGGAAAAGCTGTCTTGTACCTTTGCATTTTTCTCCCAAACGAAGGACACTAGAAAGAAAATTTTAAAGCCTCCTGTTCTGCCATCATCTACACGGCATAGCCCAGAATTTTCCAATGCGCAGCTCTTTGCAAAAGAGAGATATTGGCAAGGAAAAGCTGTCTTGTACCTTTGCATTTTTCTCCCAAACGAAGGACACTAGAAAGAAAATTTTAAAGCCTCCTGTTAGGCCATCATCTACACGGCAGAGCCCTGAATTTTCCAATGCGCAGCTCTTTGCAAAAGAGAGATATTGGCAAGGAAAAGCTGTCTTGTACCTTTGCATTTTTCTCCCAAACGAAGGACACTAGAAAGAAAATTTTAAAGCCTCCTGTTAGGCCATCATCTACACGGCATAGCCCTGAATTTTCCAATGCGCAGCTCTTTGCAAAAGAGAGATATTGGCAAGGAAAAGCTGTCTTGTACCTTTGCATTTTTCTCCCAAACGATGGACACTAAAAAGAAAATTTTAAAGCCTCCTGTTAGGCCATTATCTACACGGCATAGCCCAGAATTTTCCAATGCGCAGCTCTTTGCAAAAGAGAGATATTGGCAAGGTAAAGCTGTCTTGTACCTTTGCATTTTTCTCCCAAACGAAGGACACTAGAAAGAAAATTTTAAAGACTCCTGTTAGGCCATCATCTACACGGCATAGCCCTGAATTTTCCAATGCGCAGCTCTTTGCAAAAGAGAGATATTGGCAAGGAAAAGCTGTCTTGTACCTTTGCATTTTTCTCCCAAACGAAGGACACTAGAAAGAAAATTTTAAAGCCTCCTGTTAGGCTATCATCTACACGGCATGGCCCTGAATTTTCCAATGTGCAGCTTTGTGCAAAATAGAGATATTGGCAAGGAAAAGCTGTCTTGTACCATTGGATTTTTCTCCCAAACGAAGGACACTAGAATGAAAATTTTAAAGCCTCCTGTTAGGCCATCATCTACACGGCATAGCCCTGAATTTTCCAATGCGCAGCTCTTTGCAAAAGAGAGATATTGGCAAGGAAAAGCTGTCTTGTACCTTTGCATTTTTCTCCCAAACGAAGGACACTAGAAAGAAAATGTTAAAGCCTCCTGTTAGGCCATCATCTACACGGCATAGCCCTGAATTTTCCAATGCGCAGCTCTTTGCAAAAGAGAGATATTGGCAAGGAAAAGCTGTCTTGTACCTTTGCATTTTTCTCCCAAACGAAGGACACTAGAAAGAAAATTTTAAAGCCTCCTGTTAGGCCATCATCTACACGGCATAGCCCTGAATTTTCCAACGCGCAGCTCTTTGCAAAAGAGAGATATTGGCAAGGAAAAGCTGTCTTGTACCTTTGCATTTTTCTCCCAAACGAAGGACACTAGAAAGAAAATTTTAAAGCCTCCTGTTCTGCCATCATCTACACGGCATAGCCCAGAATTTTCCAATGCGCAGCTCTTTGCAAAAGAGAGATATTGGCAAGGAAAAGCTGTCTTGTACCTTTGCATTTTTCTCCCAAACGAAGGACACTAGAAAGAAAATTTTAAAGCCTCCTGTTAGGCCATCATCTACACGGCATAGCCCTGAATTTTCCAATGCGCAGCTCTTTGCAAAAGAGAGATATTGGCAAGGAAAAGCTGTCTTGTACCTTTGCATTTTTCTCCCAAACGAAGGAAACTAGAAAGAAAATTTTAAAGCCTCCTGTTAGGCCATCATCTACACGGCATAGCCCTGAATTTTCCAATGCGCAGCTCTTTGCAAAAGAGAGATATTGGCAAGGAAAAGCTGTCTTGTACCTTTGCATTTTTCTCCCAAACGAAGGACACTAGAAAGAAAATTTTAAAGCCTCCTGTTCTGCCATCATCTACACGGCATAGCCCTGAATTTTCCAATGCGCAGCTCTTTGCAAAAGAGAGATATTGGCAAGGAAAAGCTGTCTTGTACCTTTGCATTTTTCTCCCAAACGAAGGACACTAGAAAGAAAATGTTAAAGCCTCCTGTTAGGCCATCATCTACACGGCATAGCCCTGAATTTTCCAATGCGCAGCTCTTTGCAAAAGAGAGATATTGGCAAGGAAAAGCTGTCTTGTACCTTTGCATTTTTCTCCCAAACGAAGGACACTAGAAAGAAAATTTTAAAGCCTCCTGTTAGGCCATCATCTACACGGCATAGCCCTGAATTTTCCAATGCGCAGCTCTTTGCAAAAGAGAGATATTGGCAAGGAAAAGCTGTCTTGTACCTTTGCATTTTTCTCCCAAACGAAGGACACTAGAAAGAAAATGTTAAAGCCTCCTGTTAGGCCATCATCTACACGGCATAGCCCTGAATTTTCCAATGCGCAGCTCTTTGCAAAAGAGAGATATTGGCAAGGAAAAGCTGTCTTGTACCTTTGCATTTTTCTCCCAAACGAAGGACACTAGAAAGAAAATTTTAAAGCCTCCTGTTAGGCCATCATCTACACGGCATAGCCCTGAATTTTCCAACGCGCAGCTCTTTGCAAAAGAGAGATATTGGCAAGGAAAAGCTGTCTTGTACCTTTGCATTTTTCTCCCAAACGAAGGACACTAGAAAGAAAATTTTAAAGCCTCCTGTTCTGCCATCATCTACACGGCATAGCCCAGAATTTTCCAATGCGCAGCTCTTTGCAAAAGAGAGATATTGGCTAGGAAAAGCTGTCTTGTACCTTTGCATTTTTCTCCCAAACGAAGGACACTAGAAAGAAAATTTTAAAGCCTCCTGTTAGGCCATCATCTACACGGCATAGCCCTGAATTTTCCAATGCGCAGCTCTTTGCAAAAGAGAGATATTGGCAAGGAAAAGCTGTCTTGTACCTTTGCATTTTTCTCCCAAACGAAGGAAACTAGAAAGAAAATTTTAAAGCCTCCTGTTAGGCCATCATCTACACGGCATAGCCCTGAATTTTCCAATGCGCAGCTCTTTGCAAAAGAGAGATATTGGCAAGGAAAAGCTGTCTTGTACCTTTGCATTTTTCTCCCAAACGAAGGACACTAGAAAGAAAATTTTAAAGCCTCCTGTTCTGCCATCATCTACACGGCATAGCCCTGAATTTTCCAATGCGCAGCTCTTTGCAAAAGAGAGATATTGGCAAGGAAAAGCTGTCTTGTACCTTTGCATTTTTCTCCCAAACGAAGGACACTAGAAAGAAAATTTTAAAGCCTCCTGTTAGGCCATCATCTACACGGCATAGCCCTGAATTTTCCAATGCGCAGCTCTTTGCAAAAGAGAGATATTGGCAAGGAAAAGCTGTCTTGTACCTTTGCATTTTTCTCCCAAACGAAGGACACTAGAAAGAAAATTTTAAAGCCTCCTGTTAGGCCATCATCTACACGGCATAGCCCTGAATTTTCCAATGCGCAGCTCTTTGCAAAAGAGAGATATTGGCAAGGAAAAGCTGTCTTGTACCTTTGCATTTTTCTCCCAAACGAAGGACACTAGAAAGAAAATTTTAAAGCCTCCTGTTAGGCCATCATCTACACGGCATAGCCCTGAATTTTCCAATGCGCAGCTCTTTGCAAAAGAGAGATATTGGCAAGGAAAAGCTGTCTTGTACCTTTGCATTTTTCTCCCAAACGAAGGACACTAGAAAGAAAATTTGAAAGCCTCCTGTTAGGCCATCATCTACACGGCATAGCCCATAATTTTCCAATGCGCAGCTCTTTGCAAAAGAGAGATATTGGCAAGGAAAAGCTGTCTTGTACCTTTGCATTTTTCTCCCAAACGAAGGACACTAGAAAGAAAATTTTAAAGCCTCCTGTTAGGCCATCATCTACACGGCATAGCCCTGAATTTTCCAATGCGCAGCTCTTTGCAAAAGAGAGATATTGGCAAGGAAAAGCTGTCTTGTACCTTTGCATTTTTCTCCCAAACGAAGGACACTAGAAAGAAAATTTTAAAGCCTCCTGTTAGGCCATCATCTACACGGCATAGCCCTGAATTTTCCAATGCGCAGCTCTTTGCAAAAGAGAGATATTGGCAAGGAAAAGCTGTCTTGTACCTTTGCATTTTTCTCCCAAACGATGGACACTAGAAAGAAAATTTTAAAGCCTCCTGTTAGGCCATTATCTACACGGCATAGCCCTGAATTTTCCAATGCGCAGCTCTTTGCAAAAGAGAGATATTGGCAAGGTAAAGCTGTCTTGTACCTTTGCATTTTTCTCCCAAACGAAGGACACTAGAAAGAAAATTTTAAAGACTCCTGTTAGGCCATCATCTACACGGCATAGCCCTGAATTTTCCAATGCGCAGCTCTTTGCAAAAGAGAGATATTGGCAAGGAAAAGCTGTCTTGTACCTTTGCATTTTTCTCCCAAACGAAGGACACTAGAAAGAAAATTTTAAAGCCTCCTGTTAGGCTATCATCTACACGGCATGGCCCTGAATTTTCCAATGCGCAGCTTTGTGCAAAATAGAGATATTGGCAAGGAAAAGCTGTCTTGTACCATTGGATTTTTCTCCCAAACGAAGGACACTAGAATGAAAATTTTAAAGCCTCCTGTTAGGCCATCATCTACACGGCATAGCCCTGAATTTTCCAATGCGCAGCTCTTTGCAAAAGAGAGATATTGGCAAGGAAAAGCTGTCTTGTACCTTTGCATTTTTCTCCCAAACGAAGGACACTAGAAAGAAAATGTTAAAGCCTCCTGTTAGGCCATCATCTACACGGCATAGCCCTGAATTTTCCAATGCGCAGCTCTTTGCAAAAGAGAGATATTGGCAAGGAAAAGCTGTCTTGTACCTTTGCATTTTTCTCCCAAACGAAGGACACTAGAAAGAAAATTTTAAAGCCTCCTGTTAGGCCATCATCTACACGGCATAGCCCTGAATTTTCCAATGCGCAGCTCTTTGCAAAAGAGAGATATTGGCAAGGAAAAGCTGTCTTGTACCTTTGCATTTTTCTCCCAAACGAAGGACACTAGAAAGAAAATTTTAAAGCCTCCTGTTAGGCCATCATCTACACGGCATAGCCCTGAATTTTCCAATGCGCAGCTCTTTGCAAAAGAGAGATATTGGCAAGGAAAAGCTGTCTTGTACCTTTGCATTTTTCTCCCAAACGAAGGACACTAGAAAGAAAATTTTAAAGCCTCCTGTTCTGCCATCATCTACACGGCATAGCCCAGAATTTTCCAATGCGCAGCTCTTTGCAAAAGAGAGATATTGGCAAGGAAAAGCTGTCTTGTACCTTTGCATTTTTCTCCCAAACGAAGGACACTAGAAAGAAAATTTTAAAGCCTCCTGTTAGGCCATCATCTACACGGCATAGCCCTGAATTTTCCAATGCGCAGCTCTTTGCAAAAGAGAGATATTGGCAAGGAAAAGCTGTCTTGTACCTTTGCATTTTTCTCCCAAACGAAGGACACTAGAAAGAAAATTTTAAAGCCTCCTGTTCTGCCATCATCTACACGGCATAGCCCTGAATTTTCCAATGCGCAGCTCTTTGCAAAAGAGAGATATTGGCAAGGAAAAGCTGTCTTGTACCTTTGCATTTTTCTCCCAAACGAAGGACACTAGAAAGAAAATTTTAAAGCCTCCTGTTAGGCCATCATCTACACGGCATAGCCCTGAATTTTCCAATGCGCAGCTCTTTGCAAAAGAGAGATATTGGCAAGGAAAAGCTGTCTTGTACCTTTGCATTTTTCTCCCAAACGAAGGACACTAGAAAGAAAATGTTAAAGCCTCCTGTTAGGCCATCGTCTACACGGCATAGCCCTGAATTTTCCAATGCGCAGCTCTTTGCAAAAGAGAGATATTGGCAAGGAAAAGCTGTCTTGTACCTTTGCATTTTTCTCCCAAACGAAGGACACTAGAAAGAAAATTTTAAAGCCTCCTGTTAGGCCATCATCTACACGGCATAGCCCTGAATTTTCCAACGCGCAGCTCTTTGCAAAAGAGAGATATTGGCAAGGAAAAGCTGTCTTGTACCTTTGCATTTTTCTCCCAAACGAAGGACACTAGAAAGAAAATTTTAAAGCCTCCTGTTCTGCCATCATCTACACGGCATAGCCCAGAATTTTCCAATGCGCAGCTCTTTGCAAAAGAGAGATATTGGCAAGGAAAAGCTGTCTTGTACCTTTGCATTTTTCTCCCAAACGAAGGACACTAGAAAGAAAATTTTAAAGCCTCCTGTTAGGCCATCATCTACACGGCATAGCCCTGAATTTTCCAATGCGCAGCTCTTTGCAAAAGAGAGATATTGGCAAGGAAAAGCTGTCTTGTACCTTTGCATTTTTCTCCCAAACGAAGGAAACTAGAAAGAAAATTTTAAAGCCTCCTGTTAGGCCATCATCTACACGGCATAGCCCTGAATTTTCCAATGCGCAGCTCTTTGCAAAAGAGAGATATTGGCAAGGAAAAGCTGTCTTGTACCTTTGCATTTTTCTCCCAAACGAAGGACACTAGAAAGAAAATTTTAAAGCCTCCTGTTCTGCCATCATCTACACGGCATAGCCCTGAATTTTCCAATGCGCAGCTCTTTGCAAAAGAGAGATATTGGCAAGGAAAAGCTGTCTTGTACCTTTGCATTTTTCTCCCAAACGAAGGACACTAGAAAGAAAATTTTAAAGCCTCCTGTTAGGCCATCATCTACACGGCATAGCCCTGAATTTTCCAATGCGCAGCTCTTTGCAAAAGAGAGATATTGGCAAGGAAAAGCTGTCTTGTACCTTTGCATTTTTCTCCCAAACGAAGGACACTAGAAAGAAAATTTTAAAGCCTCCTGTTAGGCCATCATCTACACGGCATAGCCCTGAATTTTCCAATGCGCAGCTCTTTGCAAAAGAGAGATATTGGCAAGGAAAAGCTGTCTTGTACCTTTGCATTTTTCTCCCAAACGAAGGACACTAGAAAGAAAATGTTAAAGCCTCCTGTTAGGCCATCATCTACACGGCATAGCCCTGAATTTTCCAATGCGCAGCTCTTTGCAAAAGAGAGATATTGGCAAGGAAAAGCTGTCTTGTACCTTTGCATTTTTCTCCCAAACGAAGGACACTAGAAAGAAAATTTTAAAGCCTCCTGTTAGGCCATCATCTACACGGCATAGCCCTGAATTTTCCAACGCGCAGCTCTTTGCAAAAGAGAGATATTGGCAAGGAAAAGCTGTCTTGTACCTTTGCATTTTTCTCCCAAACGAAGGACACTAGAAAGAAAATTTTAAAGCCTCCTGTTCTGCCATCATCTACACGGCATAGCCCAGAATTTTCCAATGCGCAGCTCTTTGCAAAAGAGAGATATTGGCAAGGAAAAGCTGTCTTGTACCTTTGCATTTTTCTCCCAAACGAAGGACACTAGAAAGAAAATTTTAAAGCCTCCTGTTAGGCCATCATCTACACGGCATAGCCCTGAATTTTCCAATGCGCAGCTCTTTGCAAAAGAGAGATATTGGCAAGGAAAAGCTGTCTTGTACCTTTGCATTTTTCTCCCAAACGAAGGAAACTAGAAAGAAAATTTTAAAGCCTCCTGTTAGGCCATCATCTACACGGCATAGCCCTGAATTTTCCAATGCGCAGCTCTTTGCAAAAGAGAGATATTGGCAAGGAAAAGCTGTCTTGTACCTTTGCATTTTTCTCCCAAACGAAGGACACTAGAAAGAAAATTTTAAAGCCTCCTGTTCTGCCATCATCTACACGGCATAGCCCTGAATTTTCCAATGCGCAGCTCTTTGCAAAAGAGAGATATTGGCAAGGAAAAGCTGTCTTGTACCTTTGCATTTTTCTCCCAAACGAAGGACACTAGAAAGAAAATTTTAAAGCCTCCTGTTAGGCCATCATCTACACGGCATAGCCCTGAATTTTCCAATGCGCAGCTCTTTGCAAAAGAGAGATATTGGCAAGGAAAAGCTGTCTTGTACCTTTGCATTTTTCTCCCAAACGAAGGACACTAGAAAGAAAATTTTAAAGCCTCCTGTTAGGCCATCATCTACACGGCATAGCCCTGAATTTTCCAATGCGCAGCTCTTTGCAAAAGAGAGATATTGGCAAGGAAAAGCTGTCTTGTACCTTTGCATTTTTCTCCCAAACTAAGGACACTAGAAAGAAAATTTGAAAGCCTCCTGTTAGGCCATCATCTACACGGCATAGCCCATAATTTTCCAATGCGCAGCTCTTTGCAAAAGAGAGATATTGGCAAGGAAAAGCTGTCTTGTACCTTTGCATTTTTCTCCCAAACGAAGGACACTAGAAAGAAAATTTTAAAGCCTCCTGTTAGGCCATCATCTACACGGCATAGCCCTGAATTTTCCAATGCGCAGCTCTTTGCAAAAGAGAGATATTGGCAAGGAAAAGCTGTCTTGTACCTTTGCATTTTTCTCCCAAACGAAGGACACTAGAAAGAAAATTTTAAAGCCTCCTGTTAGGCCATCATCTACACGGCATAGCCCTGAATTTTCCAATGCGCAGCTCTTTGCAAAAGAGAGATATTGGCAAGGAAAAGCTGTCTTGTACCTTTGCATTTTTCTCCCAAACGATGGACACTAGAAAGAAAATTTTAAAGCCTCCTGTTAGGCCATTATCTACACGGCATAGCCCTGAATTTTCCAATGCGCAGCTCTTTTAAAAGAGAGATATTGGCAAGGTAAAGCTGTCTTGTACCTTTGCATTTTTCTCCCAAACGAAGGACACTAGAAAGAAAATTTTAAAGACTCCTGTTAGGCCATCATCTACACGGCATAGCCCTGAATTTTCCAATGCGCAGCTCTTTGCAAAAGAGAGATATTGGCAAGGAAAAGCTGTCTTGTACCTTTGCATTTTTCTCCCAAACGAAGGACACTAGAAAGAAAATTTTAAAGCCTCCTGTTAGGCTATCATCTACACGGCATGGCCCTGAATTTTCCAATGCGCAGCTTTGTGCAAAATAGAGATATTGGCAAGGAAAAGCTGTCTTGTACCATTGGATTTTTCTCCCAAACGAAGGACACTAGAATGAAAATTTTAAAGCCTCCTGTTAGGCCATCATCTACACGGCATAGCCCTGAATTTTCCAATGCGCAGCTCTTTGCAAAAGAGAGATATTGGCAAGGAAAAGCTGTCTTGTACCTTTGCATTTTTCTCCCAAACGAAGGACACTAGAAAGAAAATGTTAAAGCCTCCTGTTAGGCCATCATCTACACGGCATAGCCCTGAATTTTCCAATGCGCAGCTCTTTGCAAAAGAGAGATATTGGCAAGGAAAAGCTGTCTTGTACCTTTGCATTTTTCTCCCAAACGAAGGACACTAGAAAGAAAATTTTAAAGCCTCCTGTTAGGCCATCATCTACACGGCATAGCCCTGAATTTTCCAACGCGCAGCTCTTTGCAAAAGAGAGATATTGGCAAGGAAAAGCTGTCTTGTACCTTTGCATTTTTCTCCCAAACGAAGGACACTAGAAAGAAAATTTTAAAGCCTCCTGTTCTGCCATCATCTACACGGCATTGCCCAGAATTTTCCAATGCGCAGCTCTTTGCAAAAGAGAGATATTGGCAAGGAAAAGCTGTCTTGTACCTTTGCATTTTTCTCCCAAACGAAGGACACTAGAAAGAAAATTTTAAAGCCTCCTGTTAGGCCATCATCTACACGGCATAGCCCTGAATTTTCCAATGCGCAGCTCTTTGCAAAAGAGAGATATTGGCAAGGAAAAGCT
Source organism: Pseudophryne corroboree (assembly GCF_028390025.1). Taxonomy (NCBI): domain Eukaryota; kingdom Metazoa; phylum Chordata; class Amphibia; order Anura; family Myobatrachidae; genus Pseudophryne; species Pseudophryne corroboree. Next base: position 12,913 of record NW_026967834.1, on the reverse strand, counting down.
GTCTTGTACCTTTGCATTTTTCTCCCAAACGAAGGAAACTAGAAAGAAAATTTTAAAGCCTCCTGTTAGGCCATCATCTACACGGCATAGCCCTGAATTTTCCAATGCGCAGCTCTTTGCAAAAGAGAGATATTGGCAAGGAAAAGCTGTCTTGTACCTTTGCATTTTTCTCCCAAACGAAGGACACTAGAAAGAAAATTTTAAAGCCTCCTGTTCTGCCATCATCTACACGGCATAGCCCTGAATTTTCCAATGCGCAGCTCTTTGCAAAAGAGAGATATTGGCAAGGAAAAGCTGTCTTGTACCTTTGCATTTTTCTCCCAAACGAAGGACACTAGAAAGAAAATTTTAAAGCCTCCTGTTAGGCCATCATCTACACGGCATAGCCCTGAATTTTCCAATGCGCAGCTCTTTGCAAAAGAGAGATATTGGCAAGGAAAAGCTGTCTTGTACCTTTGCATTTTTCTCCCAAACGAAGGACACTAGAAAGAAAAATTTAAAGCCTCCTGTTAGGCCATCATCTACACGGCATAGCCCTGAATTTTCCAATGCGCAGCTCTTTGCAAAAGAGAGATATTGGCAAGGAAAAGCTGTCTTGTACCTTTGCATTTTTCTCCCAAACGAAGGACACTAGAAAGAAAATTTTAAAGCCTCCTGTTAGGCCATCATCTACACGGCATAGCCCTGAATTTTCCAATGCGCAGCTCTTTGCAAAAGAGAGATATTGGCAAGGAAAAGCTGTCTTGTACCTTTGCATTTTTCTCCCAAACTAAGGACACTAGAAAGAAAATTTGAAAGCCTCCTGTTAGGCCATCATCTACACGGCATAGCCCATAATTTTCCAATGCGCAGCTCTTTGCAAAAGAGAGATATTGGCAAGGAAAAGCTGTCTTGTACCTTTGCATTTTTCTCCCAAACGAAGGACACTAGAAAGAAAATTTTAAAGCCTCCTGTTAGGCCATCATCTACACGGCATAGCCCTGAATTTTCCAATGCGCAGCTCTTTGCAAAAGAGAGATATTGGCAAGGAAAAGCTGTCTTGTACCTTTGCATTTTTCTCCCAAACGAAGGACACTAGAAAGAAAATTTTAAAGCCTCCTGTTAGGCCATCATCTACACGGCATAGCCCTGAATTTTCCAATGCGCAGCTCTTTGCAAAAGAGAGATATTGGCAAGGAAAAGCTGTCTTGTACCTTTGCATTTTTCTCCCAAACGATGGACACTAGAAAGAAAATTTTAAAGCCTCCTGTTAGGCCATTATCTACACGGCATAGCCCTGAATTTTCCAATGCGCAGCTCTTTGCAAAAGAGAGATATTGGCAAGGTAAAGCTGTCTTGTACCTTTGCATTTTTCTCCCAAACGAAGGACACTAGAAAGAAAATTTTAAAGACTCCTGTTAGGCCATCATCTACACGGCATAGCCCTGAATTTTCCAATGCGCAGCTCTTTGCAAAAGAGAGATATTGGCAAGGAAAAGCTGTCTTGTACCTTTGCATTTTTCTCCCAAACGAAGGACACTAGAAAGAAAATTTTAAAGCCTCCTGTTAGGCTATCATCTACACGGCATGGCCCTGAATTTTCCAATGCGCAGCTTTGTGCAGAATAGAGATATTGGCAAGGAAAAGCTGTCTTGTACCATTGGATTTTTCTCCCAAACGAAGGACACTAGAATGAAAATTTTAAAGCCTCCTGTTAGGCCATCATCTACACGGCATAGCCCTGAATTTTCCAATGCGCAGCTCTTTGCAAAAGAGAGATATTGGCAAGGAAAAGCTGTCTTGTACCTTTGCATTTTTCTCCCAAACGAAGGACACTAGAAAGAAAATGTTAAAGCCTCCTGTTAGGCCATCATCTACACGGCATAGCCCTGAATTTTCCAATGCGCAGCTCTTTGCAAAAGAGAGATATTGGCAAGGAAAAGCTGTCTTGTACCTTTGCATTTTTCTCCCAAACGAAGGACACTAGAAAGAAAATTTTAAAGCCTCCTGTTAGGCCATCATCTACACGGCATAGCCCTGAATTTTCCAACGCGCAGCTCTTTGCAAAAGAGAGATATTGGCAAGGAAAAGCTGTCTTGTACCTTTGCATTTTTCTCCCAAACGAAGGACACTAGAAAGAAAATTTTAAAGCCTCCTGTTCTGCCATCATCTACACGGCATAGCCCAGAATTTTCCAATGCGCAGCTCTTTGCAAAAGAGAGATATTGGCAAGGAAAAGCTGTCTTGTACCTTTGCATTTTTCTCCCAAACGAAGGACACTAGAAAGAAAATTTTAAAGCCTCCTGTTAGGCCATCATCTACACGGCATAGCCCTGAATTTTCCAATGCGCAGCTCTTTGCAAAAGAGAGATATTGGCAAGGAAAAGCTGTCTTGTACCTTTGCATTTTTCTCCCAAACGAAGGAAACTAGAAAGAAAATTTTAAAGCCTCCTGTTAGGCCATCATCTACACGGCATAGCCCTGAATTTTCCAATGCGCAGCTCTTTGCAAAAGAGAGATATTGGCAAGGAAAAGCTGTCTTGTACCTTTGCATTTTTCTCCCAAACGAAGGACACTAGAAAGAAAATTTTAAAGCCTCCTGTTCTGCCATCATCTACACGGCATAGCCCTGAATTTTCCAATGCGCAGCTCTTTGCAAAAGAGAGATATTGGCAAGGAAAAGCTGTCTTGTACCTTTGCATTTTTCTCCCAAACGAAGGACACTAGAAAGAAAATTTTAAAGCCTCCTGTTAGGCCATCATCTACACGGCATAGCCCTGAATTTTCCAATGCGCAGCTCTTTGCAAAAGAGAGATATTGGCAAGGAAAAGCTGTCTTGTACCTTTGCATTTTTCTCCCAAACGAAGGACACTAGAAAGAAAATTTTAAAGCCTCCTGTTAGGCCATCATCTACACGGCATAGCCCTGAATTTTCCAATGCGCAGCTCTTTGCAAAAGAGAGATATTGGCAAGGAAAAGCTGTCTTGTACCTTTGCATTTTTCTCCCAAACGAAGGACACTAGAAAGAAAATTTTAAAGCCTCCTGTTAGGCCATCATCTACACGGCATAGCCCTGAATTTTCCAATGCGCAGCTCTTTGCAAAAGAGAGATATTGGCAAGGAAAAGCTGTCTTGTACCTTTGCATTTTTCTCCCAAACTAAGGACACTAGAAAGAAAATTTGAAAGCCTCCTGTTAGGCCATCATCTACACGGCATAGCCCATAATTTTCCAATGCGCAGCTCTTTGCAAAAGAGAGATATTGGCAAGGAAAAGCTGTCTTGTACCTTTGCATTTTTCTCCCAAACGAAGGACACTAGAAAGAAAATTTTAAAGCCTCCTGTTAGGCCATCATCTACACGGCATAGCCCTGAATTTTCCAATGCGCAGCTCTTTGCAAAAGAGAGATATTGGCAAGGAAAAGCTGTCTTGTACCTTTGCATTTTTCTCCCAAACGAAGGACACTAGAAAGAAAATGTTAAAGCCTCCTGTTAGGCCATCATCTACACGGCATAGCCCTGAATTTTCCAATGCGCAGCTCTTTGCAAAAGAGAGATATTGGCAAGGAAAAGCTGTCTTGTACCTTTGCATTTTTCTCCCAAACGAAGGACACTAGAAAGAAAATTTTAAAGCCTCCTGTTAGGCCATCATCTACACGGCATAGCCCTGAATTTTCCAACGCGCAGCTCTTTGCAAAAGAGAGATATTGGCAAGGAAAAGCTGTCTTGTACCTTTGCATTTTTCTCCCAAACGAAGGACACTAGAAAGAAAATTTTAAAGCCTCCTGTTCTGCCATCATCTACACGGCATTGCCCAGAATTTTCCAATGCGCAGCTCTTTGCAAAAGAGAGATATTGGCAAGGAAAAGCTGTCTTGTACCTTTGCATTTTTCTCCCAAACGAAGGACACTAGAAAGAAAATTTTAAAGCCTCCTGTTAGGCCATCATCTACACGGCATAGCCCTGAATTTTCCAATGCGCAGCTCTTTGCAAAAGAGAGATATTGGCAAGGAAAAGCTGTCTTGTACCTTTGCATTTTTCTCCCAAACGAAGGAAACTAGAAAGAAAATTTTAAAGCCTCCTGTTAGGCCATCATCTACACGGCATAGCCCTGAATTTTCCAATGCGCAGCTCTTTGCAAAAGAGAGATATTGGCAAGGAAAAGCTGTCTTGTACCTTTGCATTTTTCTCCCAAACGAAGGACACTAGAAAGAAAATTTTAAAGCCTCCTGTTCTGCCATCATCTACACGGCATAGCCCTGAATTTTCCAATGCGCAGCTCTTTGCAAAAGAGAGATATTGGCAAGGAAAAGCTGTCTTGTACCTTTGCATTTTTCTCCCAAACGAAGGACACTAGAAAGAAAATTTTAAAGCCTCCTGTTAGGCCATCATCTACACGGCATAGCCCTGAATTTTCCAATGCGCAGCTCTTTGCAAAAGAGAGATATTGGCAAGGAAAAGCTGTCTTGTACCTTTGCATTTTTCTCCCAAACGAAGGACACTAGAAAGAAAATTTTAAAGCCTCCTGTTAGGCCATCATCTACACGGCATAGCCCTGAATTTTCCAATGCGCAGCTCTTTGCAAAAGAGAGATATTGGCAAGGAAAAGCTGTCTTGTACCTTTGCATTTTTCTCCCAAACGAAGGACACTAGAAAGAAAATTTTAAAGCCTCCTGTTAGGCCATCATCTACACGGCATAGCCCTGAATTTTCCAATGCGCAGCTCTTTGCAAAAGAGAGATATTGGCAAGGAAAAGCTGTCTTGTACCTTTGCATTTTTCTCCCAAACTAAGGACACTAGAAAGAAAATTTGAAAGCCTCCTGTTAGGCCATCATCTACACGGCATAGCCCATAATTTTCCAATGCGCAGCTCTTTGCAAAAGAGAGATATTGGCAAGGAAAAGCTGTCTTGTACCTTTGCATTTTTCTCCCAAACGAAGGACACTAGAAAGAAAATTTTAAAGCCTCCTGTTAGGCCATCATCTACACGGCATAGCCCTGAATTTTCCAATGCGCAGCTCTTTGCAAAAGAGAGATATTGGCAAGGAAAAGCTGTCTTGTACCTTTGCATTTTTCTCCCAAACGAAGGACACTAGAAAGAAAATTTTAAAGCCTCCTGTTAGGCCATCATCTACACGGCATAGCCCTGAATTTTCCAATGCGCAGCTCTTTGCAAAAGAGAGATATTGGCAAGGAAAAGCTGTCTTGTACCTTTGCATTTTTCTCCCAAACGATGGACACTAGAAAGAAAATTTTAAAGCCTCCTGTTAGGCCATTATCTACACGGCATAGCCCTGAATTTTCCAATGCGCAGCTCTTTGCAAAAGAGAGATATTGGCAAGGTAAAGCTGTCTTGTACCTTTGCATTTTTCTCCCAAACGAAGGACACTAGAAAGAAAATTTTAAAGACTCCTGTTAGGCCATCATCTACACGGCATAGCCCTGAATTTTCCAATGCGCAGCTCTTTGCAAAAGAGAGATATTGGCAAGGAAAAGCTGTCTTGTACCTTTGCATTTTTCTCCCAAACGAAGGACACTAGAAAGAAAATTTTAAAGCCTCCTGTTAGGCTATCATCTACACGGCATGGCCCTGAATTTTCCAATGCGCAGCTTTGTGCAAAATAGAGATATTGGCAAGGAAAAGCTGTCTTGTACCATTGGATTTTTCTCCCAAACGAAGGACACTAGAATGAAAATTTTAAAGCCTCCTGTTAGGCCATCATCTACACGGCATAGCCCTGAATTTTCCAATGTGCAGCTCTTTGCAAAAGAGAGATATTGGCAAGGAAAAGCTGTCTTGTACCTTTGCATTTTTCTCCCAAACGAAGGACACTAGAAAGAAAATGTTAAAGCCTCCTGTTAGGCCATCATCTACACGGCATAGCCCTGAATTTTCCAATGCGCAGCTCTTTGCAAAAGAGAGATATTGGCAAGGAAAAGCTGTCTTGTACCTTTGCATTTTTCTCCCAAACGAAGGACACTAGAAAGAAAATTTTAAAGCCTCCTGTTAGGCCATCATCTACACGGCATAGCCCTGAATTTTCCAATGCGCAGCTCTTTGCAAAAGAGAGATATTGGCAAGGAAAAGCTGTCTTGTACCTTTGCATTTTTCTCCCAAACGAAGGAAACTAGAAAGAAAATTTTAAAGCCTCCTGTTAGGCCATCATCTACACGGCATAGCCCTGAATTTTCCAATGCGCAGCTCTTTGCAAAAGAGAGATATTGGCAAGGAAAAGCTGTCTTGTACCTTTGCATTTTTCTCCCAAACGAAGGACACTAGAAAGAAAATTTTAAAGCCTCCTGTTCTGCCATCATCTACACGGCATAGCCCTGAATTTTCCAATGCGCAGCTCTTTGCAAAAGAGAGATATTGGCAAGGAAAAGCTGTCTTGTACCTTTGCATTTTTCTCCCAAACGAAGGACACTAGAAAGAAAATTTTAAAGCCTCCTGTTAGGCCATCATCTACACGGCATAGCCCTGAATTTTCCAATGCGCAGCTCTTTGCAAAAGAGAGATATTGGCAAGGAAAAGCTGTCTTGTACCTTTGCATTTTTCTCCCAAACGAAGGACACTAGAAAGAAAATTTTAAAGCCTCCTGTTAGGCCATCATCTACACGGCATAGCCCTGAATTTTCCAATGCGCAGCTCTTTGCAAAAGAGAGATATTGGCAAGGAAAAGCTGTCTTGTACCTTTGCATTTTTCTCCCAAACGAAGGACACTAGAAAGAAAATTTTAAAGCCTCCTGTTAGGCCATCATCTACACGGCATAGCCCTGAATTTTCCAATGCGCAGCTCTTTGCAAAAGAGAGATATTGGCAAGGAAAAGCTGTCTTGTACCTTTGCATTTTTCTCCCAAACTAAGGACACTAGAAAGAAAATTTGAAAGCCTCCTGTTAGGCCATCATCTACACGGCATAGCCCATAATTTTCCAATGCGCAGCTCTTTGCAAAAGAGAGATATTGGCAAGGAAAAGCTGTCTTGTACCTTTGCATTTTTCTCCCAAACGAAGGACACTAGAAAGAAAATTTTAAAGCCTCCTGTTAGGCCATCATCTACACGGCATAGCCCTGAATTTTCCAATGCGCAGCTCTTTGCAAAAGAGAGATATTGGCAAGGAAAAGCTGTCTTGTACCTTTGCATTTTTCTCCCAAACGAAGGACACTAGAAAGAAAATTTTAAAGCCTCCTGTTAGGCCATCATCTACACGGCATAGCCCTGAATTTTCCAATGCGCAGCTCTTTGCAAAAGAGAGATATTGGCAAGGAAAAGCTGTCTTGTACCTTTGCATTTTTCTCCCAAACGATGGACACTAGAAAGAAAATTTTAAAGCCTCCTGTTAGGCCATTATCTACACGGCATAGCCCTGAATTTTCCAATGCGCAGCTCTTTGCAAAAGAGAGATATTGGCAAGGTAAAGCTGTCTTGTACCTTTGCATTTTTCTCCCAAACGAAGGACACTAGAAAGAAAATTTTAAAGACTCCTGTTAGGCCATCATCTACACGGCATAGCCCTGAATTTTCCAATGCGCAGCTCTTTGCAAAAGAGAGATATTGGCAAGGAAAAGCTGTCTTGTACCTTTGCATTTTTCTCCCAAACGAAGGACACTAGAAAGAAAATTTTAAAGCCTCCTGTTAGGCTATCATCTACACGGCATGGCCCTGAATTTTCCAATGCGCAGCTTTGTGCAAAATAGAGATATTGGCAAGGAAAAGCTGTCTTGTACCATTGGATTTTTCTCCCAAACGAAGGACACTAGAATGAAAATTTTAAAGCCTCCTGTTAGGCCATCATCTACACGGCATAGCCCTGAATTTTCCAATGCGCAGCTCTTTGCAAAAGAGAGATATTGGCAAGGAAAAGCTGTCTTGTACCTTTGCATTTTTCTCCCAAACGAAGGACACTAGAAAGAAAATGTTAAAGCCTCCTGTTAGGCCATCATCTACACGGCATAGCCCTGAATTTTCCAATGCGCAGCTCTTTGCAAAAGAGAGATATTGGCTAGGAAAAGCTGTCTTGTACCTTTGCATTTTTCTCCCAAACGAAGGACACTAGAAAGAAAATTTTAAAGCCTCCTGTTAGGCCATCATCTACACGGCATAGCCCTGAATTTTCCAACGCGCAGCTCTTTGCAAAAGAGAGATATTGGCAAGGAAAAGCTGTCTTGTACCTTTGCATTTTTCTCCCAAACGAAGGACACTAGAAAGAAAATTTTAAAGCCTCCTGTTCTGCCATCATCTACACGGCATAGCCCAGAATTTTCCAATGCGCAGCTCTTTGCAAAAGAGAGATATTGGCAAGGAAAAGCTGTCTTGTACCTTTGCATTTTTCTCCCAAACGAAGGACACTAGAAAGAAAATTTTAAAGCCTCCTGTTAGGCCATCATCTACACGGCATAGCCCTGAATTTTCCAATGCGCAGCTCTTTGCAAAAGAGAGATATTGGCAAGGAAAAGCTGTCTTGTACCTTTGCATTTTTCTCCCAAACGAAGGAAACTAGAAAGAAAATTTTAAAGCCTCCTGTTAGGCCATCATCTACACGGCATAGCCCTGAATTTTCCAATGCGCAGCTCTTTGCAAAAGAGAGATATTGGCAAGGAAAAGCTGTCTTGTACCTTTGCATTTTTCTCCCAAACGAAGGACACTAGAAAGAAAATTTTAAAGCCTCCTGTTCTGCCATCATCTACACGGCATAGCCCCTGAATTTTCCAATGCGCAGCTCTTTGCAAAAGAGAGATATTGGCAAGGAAAAGCTGTCTTGTACCATTGGATTTTTCTCCCAAACGAAGGACACTAGAATGAAAATTTTAAAGCCTCCTGTTAGGCCATCATCTACACGGCATAGCCCTGAATTTTCCAATGCGCAGCTCTTTGCAAAAGAGAGATATTGGCAAGGAAAAGCTGTCTTGTACCTTTGCATTTTTCTCCCAAACGAAGGACACTAGAAAGAAAATGTTAAAGCCTCCTGTTAGGCCATCGTCTACACGGCATAGCCCTGAATTTTCCAATGCGCAGCTCTTTGCAAAAGAGAGATATTGGCAAGGAAAAGCTGTCTTGTACCTTTGCATTTTTCTCCCAAACGAAGGACACTAGAAAGAAAATTTTAAAGCCTCCTGTTAGGCCATCATCTACACGGCATAGCCCTGAATTTTCCAATGCGCAGCTCTTTGCAAAAGAGAGATATTGGCAAGGAAAAGCTGTCTTGTACCTTTGCATTTTTCTCCCAAACGAAGGACACTAGAAAGAAAATTTTAAAGCCTCCTGTTAGGCCATCATCTACACGGCATAGCCCTGAATTTTCCAATGCGCAGCTCTTTGCAAAAGAGAGATATTGGCAAGGAAAAGCTGTCTTGTACCTTTGCATTTTTCTCCCAAACGAAGGACACTAGAAAGAAAATTTTAAAGCCTCCTGTTCTGCCATCATCTACACGGCATAGCCCAGAATTTTCCAATGCGCAGCTCTTTGCAAAAGAGAGATATTGGCAAGGAAAAGCTGTCTTGTACCTTTGCATTTTTCTCCCAAACGAAGGACACTAGAAAGAAAATTTTAAAGCCTCCTGTTAGGCCATCATCTACATGGCATAGCCCTGAATTTTCCAATGCGCAGCTCTTTGCAAAAGAGAGATATTGGCAAGGAAAAGCTGTCTTGTACCTTTGCATTTTTCTCCCAAACGAAGGACACTAGAAAGAAAATTTTAAAGCCTCCTGTTCTGCCATCATCTACACGGCATAGCCCTGAATTTTCCAATGCGCAGCTCTTTGCAAAAGAGAGATATTGGCAAGGAAAAGCTGTCTTGTACCTTTGCATTTTTCTCCCAAACGAAGGACACTAGAAAGAAAATTTTTAAGCCTCCTGTTAGGCCATCATCTACACGGCATAGCCCTGAATTTTCAATGCGCAGCTCTTTGCAAAAGAGAGATATTGGCAAGGAAAAGCTGTCTTGTACCTTTGCATTTTTCTCCCAAACGAAGGACACTAGAAAGAAAATGTTAAAGCCTCCTGTTAGGCCATCGTCTACACGGCATAGCCCTGAATTTTCCAATGCGCAGCTCTTTGCAAAAGAGAGATATTGGCAAGGAAAAGCTGTCTTGTACCTTTGCATTTTTCTCCCAAACGAAGGACACTAGAAAGAAAATTTTAAAGCCTCCTGTTAGGCCATCATCTACACGGCATAGCCCTGAATTTTCCAATGCGCAGCTCTTTACAAAAGAGAGATATTGGCAAGGAAAAGCTGTCTTGTACCTTTGCATTTTTCTCCCAAACGAAGGACACTAGAAAGAAAATTTTAAAGCCTCCTGTTAGGCCATCATCTACACGGCATAGCCCTGAATTTTCCAATGCGCAGCTCTTTGCAAAAGAGAGATATTGGCAAGGAAAAGCTGTCTTGTACCTTTGCATTTTTCTCCCAAACGAAGGACACTAGAAAGAAAATTTTAAAGCCTCCTGTTAGGCCATCATCTACACGGCATAGCCCTGAATTTTCCAATGCGCAGCTCTTTGCAAAAGAGAGATATTGGCAAGGAAAAGCTGTCTTGTACCTTTGCATTTTTCTCCCAAACGAAGGACACTAGAAAGAAAATTTTAAAGCCTCCTGTTAGGCCATCATCTACACGGCATAGCCCTGAATTTTCCAATGCGCAGCTCTTTGCAAAAGAGAGATATTGGCAAGGAAAAGCTGTCTTGTACCTTTGCATTTTTCTCCCAAACGAAGGACACTAGAAAGAAAATTTTAAAGCCTCCTGTTCTGCCATCATCTACACGGCATAGCCCAGAATTTTCCAATGCGCAGCTCTTTGCAAAAGAGAGATATTGGCAAGGAAAAGCTGTCTTGTACCTTTGCATTTTTCTCCCAAACGAAGGACACTAGAAAGAAAATTTTAAAGCCTCCTGTTAGGCCATCATCTACACGGCATAGCCCTGAATTTTCCAATGCGCAGCTCTTTGCAAAAGAGAGATATTGGCAAGGAAAAGCTGTCTTGTACCTTTGCATTTTTCTCCCAAACGAAGGACACTAGAAAGAAAATTTTAAAGCCTCCTGTTAGGCCATCATCTACACGGCATAGCCCTGAATTTTCCAATGCGCAGCTCTTTGCAAAAGAGAGATATTGGCAAGGAAAAGCTGTCTTGTACCTTTGCATTTTTCTCCCAAACGAAGGACACTAGAAAGAAAATTTTAAAGCCTCCTGTTAGGCCATCATCTACACGGCATAGCCCTGAATTTTCCAATGCGCAGCTCTTTGCAAAAGAGAGATATTGGCAAGGAAAAGCTGTCTTGTACCTTTGCATTTTTCTCCCAAACGAAGGACACTAGAAAGAAAATTTTAAAGCCTCCTGTTCTGCCATCATCTACACGGCATAGCCCAGAATTTTCCAATGCGCAGCTCTTTGCAAAAGAGAGATATTGGCAAGGAAAAGCTGTCTTGTACCTTTGCATTTTTCTCCCAAACGAAGGACACTAGAAAGAAAATTTTAAAGCCTCCTGTTAGGCCATCATCTACACGGCATAGCCCTGAATTTTCCAATGCGCAGCTCTTTGCAAAAGAGAGATATTGGCAAGGAAAAGCTGTCTTGTACCTTTGCATTTTTCTCCCAAACGAAGGACACTAGAAAGAAAATTTTAAAGCCTCCTGTTCTGCCATCATCTACACGGCATAGCCCAGAATTTTCCAATGCGCAGCTCTTTGCAAAAGAGAGATATTGGCAAGGAAAAGCTGTCTTGTACCTTTGCATTTTTCTCCCAAACGAAGGACACTAGAAAGAAAATTTTAAAGCCTCCTGTTAGGCCATCATCTACACGGCATAGCCCTGAATTTTCCAATGCGCAGCTCTTTGCAAAAGAGAGATATTGGCAAGGAAAAGCTGTCTTGTACCTTTGCATTTTTCTCCCAAACGAAGGACACTAGAAAGAAAATTTTAAAGCCTCCTGTTAGGCCATCATCTACACGGCATAGCCCTGAATTTTCCAATGCGCAGCTCTTTGCAAAAGAGAGATATTGGCAAGGAAAAGCTGTCTTGTACCTTTGCATTTTTCTCCCAAACGAAGGACACTAGAAAGAAAATTTTAAAGCCTCCTGTTAGGCCATCATCTACACGGCATAGCCCTGAATTTTCCAATGCGCAGCTCTTTGCAAAAGAGAGATATTGGCAAGGAAAAGCTGTCTTGTACCTTTGCATTTTTCTCCCAAACGAAGGACACTAGAAAGAAAATTTTAAAGCCTCCTGTTAGGCCATCATCTACACGGCATAGCCCTGAATTTTCCAATGCGCAGCTCTTTGCAAAAGAGAGATATTGGCAAGGAAAAGCTGTCTTGTACCTTTGCATTTTTCTCCCAAACGAAGGACACTAGAAAGAAAATTTTAAAGCCTCCTGTTAGGCCATCATCTACACGGCATAGCCCTGAATTTTCCAACGCGCAGCTCTTTGCAAAAGAGAGATATTGGCAAGGAAAAGCTGTCTTGTACCTTTGCATTTTCTCCCAAACGAAGGACACTAGAAAGAAAATTTTAAAGCCTCCTGTTCTGCCATCATCTACACGGCATAGCCCAGAATTTTCCAATGCGCAGCTCTTTGCAAAAGAGAGATATTGGCAAGGAAAAGCTGTCTTGTACCTTTGCATTTTTCTCCCAAACGAAGGACACTAGAAAGAAAATTTTAAAGCCTCCTGTTAGGCCATCATCTACACGGCATAGCCCTGAATTTTCCAATGCGCAGCTCTTTGCAAAAGAGAGATATTGGCAAGGAAAAGCTGTCTTGTACCTTTGCATTTTTCTCCCAAACGAAGGAAACTAGAAAGAAAATTTTAAAGCCTCCTGTTAGGCCATCATCTACACGGCATAGCCCTGAATTTTCCAATGCGCAGCTCTTTGCAAAAGAGAGATATTGGCAAGGAAAAGCTGTCTTGTACCTTTGCATTTTTCTCCCAAACGAAGGACA